>NC_086324.1:900000-1047500 GCF_036172605.1 Pelobates fuscus | reverse complement strand
TCTCTCTCTCTCTCTATATCTCTATATCTCTCTATATCTCTATATCTCTATATCTCTCTCTCTCTCTATATCTCTCTCTCTCTCTATATCTCTCTCTCTCTCTATATCTCTCTCTCTCTCTATATCTCTCTCTCTCTCTATATCTCTCTCTCTCTCTATATCTCTCTCTCTCTCTATATCTCTCTCTCTCTCTATATCTCTCTCTCTCTCTATATCTCTCTCTCTCTCTATATCTCTCTATCTATCTATTATATATTCCCTTTTAGTATAATAAACATCCCTTCAGAATCATGTCCAAATAATCTGGAGCAATCGTTGAAAAAGGAGTGGGGAGTTTAATTGGGAAAAAAAACTGTATTTAATAGGGAGAGATCACCTAAATTGTCAATTGGCTGTAATGGTAGTACAGGGGCTTATTAGAAAGGGGAAAACCTTGCCGATCAGCCCGTGAGTTCCAGGCATGGTGGTAGGATTTTTCCGTACCAGGGGACCCAAACTCTTTCCAGTAGGTCCAGAGTTGAGTGTGGGATGTCTGTGATGACCCAGGGTCTCCGAAGAAGAGCGATGCCATCAATTGAAGTTGTAATTGGAGGAGAGTATGAAAATTCCCGTCCGTGTCCGTGAAGAGATCGTCAAAGGATGGAAGAATTTGTGGAGTGTCCATGGACATTTTCAGTAGAATAGGAAACAATGATTGAGTTTTCCATAGCGGGGTGATGAGAACCTAGGATGTTTTGTATCGGCAAAGGTGCAAGAGAGTTATTAAGCAAAGCTGTAGGTAGGTGTAATGTCTGGAAGGAGACCACCGTTGAAGGAAGGCATCTGTCGCCAGAGCCTCTGGGTCTGGTATCAAACTGAAGAAACAGGGAAATTGCATAGTTTAGCGTTTAGCAGTGTAGCGGACCACGGGTAACCCGACTGATGACCTCCGCTAATTCCTTCATTCACCACTCTTGAACCATTAATACCAACAGACAACTATTCCCGCAGTAACCAAACGAAACATCGTTCTGGGAGTCAACCGATTTATTCAGGCCACACATGGCTTTTATGCCCAGACCCCTACATGGGGTCTCCAGGACAGTAAAACAGGGGTTTCAATCCCAAGATCCTCTGTGCCTCAGAGATAATTATCTCTCGGGTACAGAAAATCCATACACATGCGCACTGGAGACACAGGGACGCCAGTCAGACAGCACTGTTCACCTGGGTTAAGCCAATTTACCTAATCTAACTAATTATGTTTTATATAAAAACGCTATGTTTGTTATATGTTTTTATGATCCTGAAGAAAGTCCTCCCCCCAGTATTAAGAGTTTACTAAAGATGCATCTTATAAAATATAATGGGGATAAAGGAAATCTACTTAGAAAGATTCTATCCATAGAAACTACGAAAAGGAAATATTCCCCAATACTTGATTTGTTATAAAGCAACCAAACATCCCCACAGCTTTTAAAAAATGGGAAAGAGATGTTGATACCGAAGTTGACTTTAATTTGCATTTTTTAAAATTAAACCTCTCCATTGCTTAAATATATTGGAAAACGTTATTAAAGTCGGCTATAGATGGTATATGGTTCCAAGGAGATTAAACAAGATATGTCAAACTAATCCTCCTAATTGTTGGAGATGTTTTAACTTAGACGGCTCCATGATACACATATGGTGGAGCTGCCCTAGAATCCAACCAATATAAAAAAATAGCTGAGATACGTAATATTCTGCCTAAACTTTTCACCAGAAACCGCTTTATTACATATTTACAAAAACAAGCTAGATAAAAAGAACGAAATACTAGTTATACATTGTTTGTTTTATGGCTAGAAAGCTCCTGATTGCAAGATCATGGAAAAAAACAGATATTCCAAATATGCAGCATTTGAAGGGCCACATTCTGAATCAATTAGAGATGGAAAAAGGAATAATCTGGCATAATGCTGATAAAAAAAACTCAATAAGAGAGATAATACCCTTATAGCAGATATAAACCTTATAGAAAGCTAGAGAAAAAACAGATTAATAATTTGAAGACCAAGAGCGAACCCATTTTATGTTTCAATGTACGGTATGTTGAAGTTTGTGTGAATGTGGATTAATCATAGATGAACAATGTATGCAAAACAAGAATGTCTATACTGTTGATGCAAAGAGTAAAGTGTCAAGTTAAACAAAAGTAATGTAATTGTATAGATATAAGAATATAAAAAAAGAGAGAGGAAGGGAAGAGAAAAGAAAAAAAAAACTATCTTTCTATGACTATGGTAGTAATATTTTTATGTTTGATTCTAAACAGAACCATTGTTTTACTGTATGTATATTTGTACAAAATGTCTCAAGACCAATAATTTAATAATAGGTGCCAGGTATATCTTTAATGTATTATGTTCCATATGAACATCGTGGTATGTATCTATGTCTTAAAAGAAACACTTGGGGCACCAATGCAAATTAAGTGCATTTGATAGGTCTCTATATTAACTTTTTGTTTAATATTCTCTTTAGTTTGGCTAAAAAAAAAGAAACAAACTAAAAACATGTATTTGTCTGCAGTCAAACTCCAACCCCCTTTTAAAAACACAAGTCTTCCCAATTGGAAGGTAAACAGTATAGTTTAGCCAATGAGAAACCGGAGTGAGCTTTGACTTTGCCCTATAGGTAAAAATGGACTACTTATCTCTATATTTCAAAGTCATGGAGAGAAAATGAGGCAGGTAATAAGACGACAGTGGGCAGGGCAAGATTTATATCATGAGCTCCTCTAGGCACAGAGCTCTGGAATCATTAGATAAAGGAATAATAAATCTATATCCTATTAAAGGACCACTCTAGGCACCCAGACCACTTCAGCTTAATGAGGTGGTCTGGGTGCCAGGTCCAGCTAGGGTTAACTCATTTTTTTATAAACATAGCAGTTTCAGAGAAACTGCTATGTTTATAAATGGGTTAATCCAGCCCTCAAATCCTCTAGTGGCTGTCTCACTGGCAGCCGCTAGAGGCGCTTGCGTGATTCTCACTGTGAAAATCACAGTGAGAGCACGCAAGCGTCCATAGGAAAGCATTGTAAATGCTTTCCTATGCGACCGGCTGAATGCGCGCGCAGCTCTTGCTGCGCGTGCGCATTCAGCCGACGGGGCGGAACGGAGGAGGATCGGAGGCAGAGATCTCCCCGCCCAGCACTGTAAAAAGGTAAGTTTTACCCCTTTTCCCCTTTCCAGAGCCCGGCGGGAGGGGGGGGACCCTTTAGGGCACTCTAGTGCCAGGAAAACGAGTATGTACGAGTATGTTTTCCTGGCACTATAGTGGTCCTTTAAGCTAAAGCAAGCTTGGCTATTTTAGTGTCATTCACTTCTCAATTTGCTATTTACCAAGAACCAAATGCAGTGCAGGTTAACAAAATTCAGTTAATAAAAAAAACAAAATTCTCATATTTACTAGTTGCAAATCCTGTTGAAATATACAGGGTTATTCACTAAAATGGGAATTCAAAGTGAATTTCAAATGTGAGGCCAGAGTAGCTGAATGGAAAGCATAAGCCAATTCTGTATTTTTTCAGTTTGGCTATTTTCATCATACACTTTAAATTCACACAATTGTATTCCTAGCACTATGGTACCCCCCTCGCTCGCGCGTTCGTTAGGACAAACCCATGGGAAAGCATTGAATCAATGGTTTCCTTAGGGGTTTAGCTGATGGTGGATGTCCTCATGCACAGCGTGAGGACGTCCAACATTAGGTGGCCAAAAGTTGCCTAATATACAAAGTTGCTTTAATTCCTAAGGAGTTCCCTAAAGTAAAGTGCTTATGGTGATTTTTAATCTAGCACTGGGCGAAACTCCTGGAGCCGTGCGGCATGCCCCCTTAGTGACATCGGGGCCTGCCGTGTGAGGTCCAATTAGAGGTCTCTCACTGAGAAGCCTCTGTTTTGACCTTCCTACCGTCTCAGAGCGCAGGGGAGTGGGAGGGATGATTCGGAAAACAAATAGCAGAGGGTATAGGGAGGCGGGAGGGAGGGGTTACTGCTTGCAGGGGTGAAGCTAATAACGTCAGTTGCCAGTGTGCAGTCCACACTGAAGACGGACGTTAATTATGGACCAGATCAGCCTAATGCACTTATCATATTTTAACGGTCTTTTACCCCATCAATTCAGTTTAAGTTTAAAGTAGCAGCTTTGGGTGGCACTGTGTGTATAAGAAAATAATAACAATCTATAGCCGAGGCATAGTCCTCTTTCAGTGACTTTGCAATGTCAGCGGTTTGGAAATATTTCAAAGTTTCTGATAAAGACATCAAATTTGCCGTCTGCAGTCTTTGTACAGCTAAAAATTTCAAGAGGGGGTACAGTGCAGAGGCAATTTTCCACAAGCGGGTTGATACACCACCTGAAAACACAACATCCAATTCAGCATGAAGACTACAGAAAAGCAACAATGCTTAAAAGTACCCCAACTACTAGCACACCAACACCATTTGTCGCCACAGTCTTTGAAAAGACTAAGAAATTTGCAAACGATGGTACCAAAGCACAAGGCATTGCCTTAGATGACCAGCCATTCTCTGTTGTGGAAGACATTGGATTTCGTAAGCTCATACAACACATTGAGCCTCGTTACACATTGCCAAGCAGACATTATTTTGCAGAAACCGGTCTACCTGAAATGTTTGACCGTGTTTAAAAACATATTCATGAGCTCATGACCACAGACATCCCAGCTCTGTTTTACCACTGATATTTGGAGCTCAGACGTAAGTCCAAGTAACATGCTCAGCTTAACAGCGCAGTGGATAGACGCCGATTTTAAATTGCAAACAATTTTCCTTCAGGCACAAGAGTTTGTCACATACTGCATCAGCGATAGCTGAGGCTTTAGTTACCATGTGTGAAACTTGGCACATTGACAGGTCTAAAGTGCATCTGATTGTCCGAGATAATGCACGGAACATGGTAAAGGCTCTGGAGGACAGTGGCCTCAATAGCATACCGTGCATGGCACACACGCTGCAGCTGGCTGTAAATGAGGGAGTGCTGAGTCAGCGCAGCATATCAGATATAACCGCATCAGGGAGAAAAATTGTGGGTCACTTTAAGCATTCTCCGCTTGCTTATTCCCGATTACAAGCTTTGCAAGTACAGTTTGGAATGCCACCCAAACGACTGCAGCAAGATGTAGCCACTCGCTGGAACAGCACGTACTATATGTTGGAAAGACTACTTGAACAAAAGCGAGTCTTAGCTGCGTACATGGCAGATTACGAACTGCCAGCAACCTTCAGTGCACAGCAGTGGATGACAATTGAAAATATTGCGTCTCTTCTTGTTCCAAGGAAAAACCAAGGAAAAAAGCTCAACTAATGCATCTGTTGCTGTTCCCTTGATTGCAGCACTGAAGCGTCTGCTAGGAAAAGAGGTGTAAACAGACCATGGCGTCAAAACAGCTAAAAGCACTCTTATTGGAGGCTGTTAAACGCTTTTAAGACACTGAGTCCAACGCCCTGTAATGCATTGCAACAGTACTAGATCCTCGATTTAAAGAACATTACTTCCACATGGAGAAAAAGCAGCGTGCATCGGAAATGATACAGGCACAATTCCATAGTACATAGCTGAAAAGAGACTTGCGTCCATCAAGTTCAGCCTTTCTCACATTTGTTTTTGCTGTTGATCCAAAAGAAGGCAAAAAACCCAGTCTGAAGCGCTTCCAATTTTGCAACAAACTAGGAAAAAATTCCTTCTTGACCCAAAATAGCAGTCCGATGTCTCCTTGGATCAAGCAGCTATTACCCCACTAATTAGAAATTATATCCCTGTATGTTATGTTTTTTTGCAAGTATTTATCCAATTGCAGTTTAAACATCTGTAATGACTCTGACAAAACCACCTCTTCAGGCAGAGAATTCCATATCCTTATTGCTCTTACTATAAAAAATACCTTGTCCTTGCCTTAGATGAAATCTCCTTTCTTCCAGCCTAAATGTGTGACCTCGTGTCCTATGTATAGCCCTGTTTATGAATAGATTTCCAGATAATGGTTTGTACTGGCCCCGAATATATTTGTATAATGTTATCATATCCCCTCTCAGGCGCGGTTTTTCCAAACTAAAGAGATTTACATTTTTTAACCTTTCTTCATAACTAATATGCTCCATTCCTTTTATCAATTTTGTAGCTCGTCTTTTTCTAGTGCCATATTATTCATCCCGAGAATTTATGCCCCTATTTATACATGACAAAACCTTTCTGGCCTTACCAACGGCAGATTGACATTGCATATTGCTACCCAATTTGTTGTCTATAACAATTCCCAAATCCTTCTCGTGTGTTGTTATCCCTAATTCACTACCATTTAGGGTGTAAATTGCTTGTGCATTCTTAAACCCAAAGTGCATAACTTTGCATTTCTCTACGTCAAATTTCATCTGCCATTTTAGTGCCCAGTCCCCCAATCTATCCAAATCCTTCTGCAGCAAGGCAATATCTTGCTCACATTTTATTACATTACAACGTTTTGTGTCATCTGCAAACACTGATACATGGCTTTCAATGCCCATTTCAAGATCATTTATAAATGATCATTTATAAATGCTCCCTAGATCCAATTCCCTCGCATCTCATCCGTACTCTGTCTTCTTCTTTCTCCACCTCTCACTAAAATTCTCAATCTCGCTCTCTCCTCTGGTATATTTCCATTGCCCTTCAAACATGCAACTGTAACCCCAATTCTAAAGAAGCCCAATCTTTACCCTAACTCCCCATCCAACTATCGTCCTATGTCGCTACTGCCTTTTGCATCCAAGATCCTTGAAAAAATTGTGTATGCGAGATTGACAGACTTCCTTGAGTCCAACTCTCTGCTAGACCCGCTTCAGTCTGGTTTCCGCTCTAAGCACTCTGTGGAAACGGCACTGACCAAATTATCCAATGATCTACTCGCTGCAAAATCTCGTGGTCACTACTCTATCCTAATTCTCCTTGACCTGTCTGCGGCTTTTGACACTGTTGATCATCCACAGCTTCTTCTCATCCTCCGCAATATCGGTTACAAGATATTGCTCTCTCCTGGTGCTCCTCCTACCTCTCCCAGCGCTCTTTCAGTGTTTCTTTTTCTGGCTCTGCTTCTTCTCCCCAACTCCTCTCTGTTGGTGTCCCTCAAGGTTCAGTCCTTGGTCCCCTACTGTTCTCCATCTATACTGCCTCCCTTGGTAAACTCATTAGCTCTTTTGGCTTCCAATATCATTTCTATGCAGATGACACGCAAATCTACCTGTCCTCTCCTGATCTCTCCCCGTCCCTCTTGACTAGTGTCTCTGATTGCCTCTCTGCTGTTTCTAACTGGATGGCTGCCCACTTCCTTAAACTAAACTTGACCAAAACTGAAATTCTGGTCTTTCCTCCCTCAAGTGTTGTTACTGATGTGTCTGTCTCCCTCCAAGTCAACGGTGCTACCATCAGCACCACCACGCAGGCTTGCTGCCTAGGTGTTCTCTTTGACTCCGACCTCTCCTTCAAGCCTCATGTTCACTCTATCGCCAAATCCTGTCATTTCCATCTCAAAAACATTGCGCGCATCCGCCCCTACTTAACGCCAGATGCGACTAAGGTGTTGGTCCATTCCACTGTCCTTTCTCGCCTTGACTACTGTAATCTGCTTCTCAGTGGTCTTACGTGCTCCCGACTTGCGCCGTTACAGTCCATAATGAATGCGGCGGCGAGGCTCATCTTCCTGTCCACCCGCACCTCCCATGCCTCACCCTTCTGTCAGTCCCTACATTGGCTTCCTATAAAATATAGAGCTCAATTTAAAATTCTGGTTCTTGCTTTCAAATCTCTACATAATGCTGCTCCCACCTATCTATCCTCCCTTATACACAAGTATGTCCCGTCTAGACCCTTACGATCTGCTGAAGACTTACGTCTATCTTCTGTCCGTACTCCCACCTCTGATGCTCGCCTTCAAGATTTCTCGATGGCTGCACCATTCCTGTGGACCCGCTTCCCTCCTCCGTTAGATGCTCACCCAGTCTCCACTCCTTCAAAAAATCATTAAAAACCCACTTCTTCATAAAAGCGTATCAATTCAACCGTTAATAGCTCCCAACTGATTCCTCTTCTGCAACTGTCACTAGTCTAATATCCTTACCTTTTTGTGTCATTTTACCCCACTCCCTCTAGCATGTAAGCTCATTGAGCAGGGCCCTCAACCCCCTCTGTTCCTGTGTGTCCAACTTGTCTGGTTACAACTACATGTCTGTTCGTCCACCCATTGTAAAGCGCTGCGGAATCTGACGGCGCTCTATAAATATCATAATAATATGTGAAATAGAAGCGGTCCCAAAACAGAACCCTGAGGGACACCACTTAACACTTTTGTCCAGCTTGAAAATTTACCATTAATGACAACTCGTTGTACTCTATCCTTAAGCCAGTGTTCTACCCAAGAACAAGAATATTCATCTGGACCAATTTCTTTTAGTTTGAAGACTAACCTATTGTGAGGAACCGTATCAAATGCCTTGGCAAAATCCAAGTAGATCACATCCACTGCAACACCCTGTTCTATACTTCTACTTCTTCGTAGAATGCAATTAGGTTAGTTTGACATAACCTATGTTTCATAAAACCATGCTGATTATTGCTAATAAAACAGTTCTTCCCAATGAATTCCTGAATATTATCCATTAATAGCCGTTCAAATAATTTCCCAGTCACAGAAGTTAAGCTCACAGGTCTATAATTTCTTGGCAAGGATTTCGAACCCTTTTTTAAATATAGGAACAACATCTGCCTTCCTCCAATCCTCCGGTACAATACCTGAAACAAAAGAATCTTGAAAAATTTAATACAGAGGTTCACTTATTTTCCCACTTAGCTCCTTAAGTACTCGTGGGTGGATACCGTCAGGCCCCGGAGCTTTATTTACATTAATTTTCTTTAATTGCTTTAGCACCTTGTCTCGAGTTATCTAATCACAAGTTATCTGCAAGTTTGTTGCAGCAATCATTTGCTTATCTCTTGCCATAGGATCCTCATTAATATATACTAAAGAAAAAGTTATTTAAAATGTCTGCCTTTTCCTGGTCTTCATTAACTAACAGACCCATCTCTGTTTCCAGTGAACCTACACTTTTTAATTTTTTTTTGTTTTTTTTGTTTTTAGAATTGATGTACTTGGAAAAAATGCTGGGGGTTGGTTTTGCATTCTTTGGCGATCAATTTCTCTTTTTCTTGTTTAGCCACTTTGATTGCCTTTTTGCAAGTATTATTGTCTTCCTTATTTCTTATATAGGATGCCTCTGATTTGACCGATTTAAATGCTTTAAATGCCCTTTTCTTATTTTTAATCTCTTGTTTTACTTCTCTACTAAGCCACATTGGTTTTAATTAGATTTTTTTATATTTATTACCCAATGGTACATACTGAGAATTGTACCTTTCTAATATTTGTTTGAATAGTTTCCATTTATCCTCAGTGGTTTTATCACTAAGGAGTTTATGCCGATCGATATGTTGTAGAGCTGCCCTAATCTTATTGAAATTGGCTTTTTTTAAATTATATGTTTTAATATACCCCACGTGCTTATGCTTTTTTGAGTTTATTTAAAAGTTACCATATTGTGATCACTATTTCCCAAATGCTCCCCTACTTGAATGTTGGTTAAAAGATTAACATTGTTTGTTATAACGAGACCCAGACAAGCATCCTTTCTAGTTGGTCCTTGTACCAGTTGTGACATAAAGGTGTAATTTAACACATTCAAAAACCCGATTCCCCTTGCTGAAGTACTAGTCCCTCTATCCCAATTTATGTCCGGGTAATTAAAATCTCCAATAATTAACGTGTTACCCCGATTTGCAGCTTTCCCAATTTGCTCTAACAGCAGTTCTTCCTCAATAATATTAACATTAGGTGGTTTATAACATATCCCAACCAATAACGCATTTCCCTTTGTTTGCACCAAGCAGATATCTACCCATAAAGCCTCCACATTTTCCTCGTCACACTCCACATGCCTAAGATTTGACTTTAACTCATGGCTGACATACAAACATACCCCACCACCCTGCCTGTTTTTCCTATCCTTCCTAAATAATGTGTACCCATTTAAATTAACTGCCCAGTCATGTGTCTCATCCCACCATGTTTCTGTTATGCCTATTATATCGTATTGTTTAGTGTATGCTATTGCCTCTAGTTCCCCCATTTTGTTATATAGGCTCCTTGCATTAGTAAGCATACATTTAATATTACCATGAGTCACTTGTACTTTTTGTGAATTATCACTATTACATACCTCCTCTGTTCGGAGCTTCCCCCTCCCCACATCTCCACCCCCTTCGTTCTGAGCTAAAGCCCATTTCCCTTCCATCCTATCTCCATTTTCTAGATTGCTTTGACCCTCCCCCCTACCACTAGTTTAAAATCTCCTCCAACCTTCTAGCCATCCTATCCCCCAGCACAGCAGACCCTCTTCCGTTTAGGTGCAATCCATCACGACTATACAGGTTGTACCCAAGCGCAAATTCGGCCCAGTGCTCTAAAAACCCAAAATCCTCTTTCCTGCACCAAGACTTCAGCCACGCATTGACCTCTCTAATCTCCCGCTGCCTTTCTGCTGTAGCGCACAGCACAGGTAATATTTGAAAGGTGGAGGTGATGGAAGCATCTGGTGAAGGAGACTTGATATGCAGCACAGAACAAAGTGTGCCAGAGAAACGCACAAGTGATGGGGAGCACATTCTCTCGCTTTCTGACATGTTTGACGAGATTCTACAGGAAAGCAGCACACCGATCCACAGCAGTGCCACAACTGCAGCTACAAAACAGCTGTAGATTTACCTCGCTGAACTACCCATCGTCAGAAGCAACAATCCCCTTAACTACTGGCGCATGAACAAAGATCGCTTTCCATTGCTTGCACGGATTGCACGCAATCACCAGCACAGAGAGCTGGACATTCTGAATTTTCGGTTTCGGCCCAGACTTTTCATTTCGGTGCATCCCTAATTATTACACAAATGCCTTGATCTAAGAAAGAACGGTGGTATGAGGTTGAAAAGGCTCTTACGGAATAAATTGAAATGTTAAAATTGTTTTGGTCCGTGCAAGAGTCTAACTCTTACCTTCTCAAATTGAGTTCTGGAAGTAGTTGTGGTGAATTCTATTCTCACAGTGTGGCTAAAGATAAACGATATGAAAATTACAAAAATATATAATTAAAGCCTTACCTTTTAAAATTCTTGCATAATATTAAAGATCTAAAATTAGACTGTTGGATCAATGCGGGTGTTGAGAAAATTGCAGATGTAATGGTAGGTCCTAGGATCATGATATTTCTTTACCATTCCCTGAGCAATTTAATTTTATAAGGATCAAAAAAATGTTTTAAATCTTTTTGCCCTGCAGAAAATCATGAAATGTATGAGGAATGTAGGAAAACAGACTATGAGACGAAAAACCTTTTAAAATGTGTGTGACGAGACCAATCTCGCCACTGTGCATTGGAGGAGCCTGGTTACCCGCCTGCTGCCTTTAGACTATGGCCCCATGTTGAAACGGTTCATTTTCCCCTGCAAAGACATGAAAGCCGGGTCATTCGGTGCTTGCCCTGTTTGAGCGGTGATACCCCATATAGCTATGCCATGGAGCCCATTCGTATAATTTGTATGTTTGTATTTGCAGTATGCTGATTCTGAAAATGTAAGTTTTATGTGAATGTGATGCATGCTTTTAAAGTTATGAATAATGTGGAAAAACTGTATTTCTCTGTCTGGATTTACTGTATGCTGTTAGAGACTGATTGCCAGGAGTGTAAGCCGCTTGGGAGCTTTTCCTGTTCGTTTGCTAGCAGCTATTCGTGAGGTTCCAGTTCGGGAGTTTGGAGTGCTACTTGGTATCCTGTTCGGGAGTTTGGGGTTCTGCAGTAGCTGTGCCTGTGTCTCTGGAAGGGGAAGATCTGCTAAACGGCTGTTAACCCCTTTTATGCCTTGGGGTGCCGTTACAATGTGCTAATATGCTGAGAATGTCTGAACCACCTCACATATTTACAGCACTTAAAAAATGGGAAAAAGATTTAAATAACAAAATTTCAGGAGCAGAATGGACTTATGCATGGAACTTAGTTTTAAAAACTATAAAGTGTTTGTATTTAACAGAATTACAATTTAAAATTAGTAATAGACTCTATTTGGTTTGGCCAAAATGGAGCAGAATGTTTCTGGTGGGTGGTGGAGATGGAAGGCCGGTGGAGGGGATTTCATACAGAATGTACATGCATAGATTGAAAGTATTACAGATGTAGACTTACCTTTTAGCCCTGAAATAGTTTTATTGCATTTGGAACTAATTAATGCCAATAAAAGTCTGGAAATGTTCCTTATACATAAATTGGTGGCAGCAAAAAATCTTGTTGCCAGATACTGGAAACCAGAAATACTGCCCAGCCAACAGTTTTTTTAAATAAAACAACAAGTACTGTTTCAGTTAAAGATGGAAAAAGGATTAGCTAATCCACAAGATAAATCTAAATAGCATATTGGATAGATAAAGTCACTCTCTCCAATGAACGCATTTGGTAGAGCTCTTTTTTGACCATAATGCCCCTGCAAACTGAATCTGACTGTATTCCGTTTCCCAATTACTTCTAATAATAGATTAAAGGCATTGTTAAGATAGCACTAGAAGAAACTCATTGCTTAATATTTGTTAATGTTGCATACTGTGGAGATTGTTACATGTGCTAAGAATGTCATTGTGTTTATGGAATAAAAACAATGAAAACCAATAAAAATAGAAGACTTTTGTTTTGTTCAGAGAATTGGATTGCATATGGGGCATTGGTATGGATCGGGATCGTTTCTCTATGCGGTATCCCATCACAGTCTGAAGAATCCATGCATCTGTGGTCAAAGACCTGTATATGCTATAAAATAAGCATAAGTCTGCCTCCTACATTTGCATGGGAAGAAGGGTGAATATTTGACTTACCCATAAGGTCGTTGACTTTGAGGATTGCTTCTGATGATTCAAGCCTTGCAAGCGCAGGACACTTCCAAAAAGTGCGCATTTGCGACGGTACATTCAGCATGGATGCATTTGCTTGCCACGGGTTCCCGGCGTGCAGGCAGGGAAGAGGAGCGAAGTAGCAAGGAATCGGCGGTGGGGACACAACCGACCCCAATTGAGATCCTGGCAGGGGAAAAAGGTAATGAGCGGGTAAACGGCACCCACTGAGTGCTAAGGAACATAAAGTGTCAAAGTGATGCCAGGAATAATTCGAAATAAAGGAATAAGCATAAAAATTTAGCAGGGGTAAGAAGGAGCAGATCCAGTAATTACCAGGGTAAAGGGGAATCCGTGATACATCACAGTATTCACTTCATTACTGGGACAAGGCAATAAGAAAGAGGAGGCTTTTTATTACATATAGTTATTATTATTATTATTATTATGGGGCATTTTGTGGGACGTTCTGATTGGCTTGGAGAATTGTTAAATATTAAAGTTCTATGCGATCATTTTGAAGTTTCAAAAACAAAAATGTTCTCTGTTTCTGAGAATAAAGAGAGATTTTTTTTGTAAATAAAATTTGGGATTCTCAGTTAATTTAATCTAATAAAAGCCATAACTACATACATTCATTCTCTGTTCAAGGGTTATCCACTAAATTGCTTTTTTAAATTAAAAAACTCAGGGGATTCACAGCAAGGCTTGTAATTTAATGTAGTTCTTAATGAATTGTGTTTTTTTTTTTTAGCAAACTATTTATTTGTAAAAAAAAAGTGTGTTCTAAAATACACAAAATTCTTTAAAAACTACACATTACAAAGAATATTACTAAATACACCGAATCCCTCTCAGGGAATTATCCATTAAATTGTTAAAGGGACACTATATTTACCAGAGCAACTACAGCTTAATGTACAGTATACCGCTTAATGTATGTGTGGCAAACCTAGCCACTTCAGACTATAGAACTGTGTCTCTAAAGGTTGTCCTAAACACTGCGGCCCTATTCTGTTTGAATGTACTTTGCATTCTGTATTGAACTGTAAGATTGCCTGTAATCCCTATAGCATTCGTATGCTAGCAGCCAAAAGCCGCTAGCATTTACATGGTTGTTTCACGAACAGCAACTTTACCGGCTGTTCGTGAAACGAACTAAGTACCGAACCCAAGCCCACACACTGATGGTCGTGTGCCACCAATTACCAGATTGCAACATTGTTGCAATCGGTAGTTGAGTGCTTTCCTGGGTGGCCGTCGTTCGACTACCGACCACGCGGCGGTCGGCCATCTTGGATCCTTTGTCTCCCCAGCGGTGTTTTGTCGTCGAGCGCCTGGAACTGAAAACGGCTACTCAACGGCACGAACACCGCTGTACTTCCAGGCCGTTCGGGAGCTCCGGTCTTCTCCTATTGTGGTTCCCCATCGGTGTTCGGTACCTTCAACGACCTTAATAATAAAGTGTATTTCGTGCGGGGTTCGGTTGTTTTAGCTGGGATCTGAGCGGTACTCTCACGAAAGGTGCACTCAGACCCCAGCTATCTACCGAACGTCCGTTCGTCAGAATAACATGAATATTGTACAAGTGGTGAATTTAAATGTAAAATGCCAGTTCTGCTGCACGGAGGGATAATCCACTTAACGGTATATTCCAGTGTGAGTATCCCTCTCGTG
This sequence comes from Pelobates fuscus, assembly GCF_036172605.1. Classification (NCBI taxonomy): domain Eukaryota; kingdom Metazoa; phylum Chordata; class Amphibia; order Anura; family Pelobatidae; genus Pelobates; species Pelobates fuscus. Next base: position 1,032,824 of record NC_086324.1, on the reverse strand, counting down.
CAGCAGTGCCTGATGGGAGAAATTCTCCAAATGTTAAGTCCCCCATGTAGTCCCCTACTGTATCACCCCTGCTATGTCAGTAAGGAAACCCCTTGCATGGGGACTTGCATAAATACTGGAAGCTGTGAATAAAGACCTCAGTTGACTCCCAGAACTGTGTTTCGTCCGGTTACGGGGGATTTGGGATATTGTCTTACTTTTCAGCGCTGACTGTAGATTACCTTTACTACTAGCGGAGATCGTGGGATTTAATATTTCCGCTCCGCTACAGTATGGTATACCGCTTAATGTACGGTATACAGCTTAATGTACAATATACAGCTTAATGTACGGTATACAGCTTAATGTATAATATACAGCTTAATGTACGGTATACAGCTTAATGTACAATATGCAGCTTAATGTACGGTATACAGCTTAATGTACTGTATACAGCGTAATGTACAATATGCAGCTTAATGTACAATATGCAGCTTAATGTACGATATGCAGATTAATGTACGGTATACAGCTTAATGTACGGTATACAGCTTAATGTACAATATGCAGCTTAATGTACGGTATACAGCTTAATGTACAGTATACAGCTTAATGTACGGTATACAGCTTAATGTACGGTATACAGCTTAATGTACAATATACAGCTTAATGTACGGTATACAGCTTAAAGTACAATATGCAGCTTAAAGTACGGTATACAGCTTAATGTACAATATGCAGCTTAATGTAAAATATGCAGCTTAATGTAAAATATGCAGCTTAATGTACGGTATACAGCTTAATGTACAATATACAGCTTAATGTACAGTATACAGCTTAATGTACAGTATACAGCTTAATGTACAGTATACAGCTTAATGTACGGCATACAGCTTAATGTACGGCATACAGCTTAATGTACGGCATACAGCTTAATGTACAATATGCAGCTTAATGTACGGTATACAGCTTAATGTACTGTATACAGCGTAATGTACAATATACAGCTTAATGTACAATATGCAGCTTAATGTACGGTATACAGCTTAATGTACGATATGCAGATTAATGTACGGTATACAGCTTAATGTACGGTATACAGCTAAATGTACAATATGCAGCTTAATGTACGGTATACAGCTTAATGTACAGTATACAGCTTAATGTACGGTATACAGCTTAATGTACGGTATACAGCTTAATGTACAATATACAGCTTAATGTACGGTATACAGCTTAATGTACAATATGCAGCTTAATGTACGGTATACAGCTTAATGTACAATATGCAGCTTAATGTAAAATATGCAGCTTAATGTACGGTATACAGCTTAATGTACAGTATACAGCTTAATGTACAGTATACAGCTTAATGTACGGCATACAGCTTAATGTACGGTATACAGCTTAATGTACAATATGCAGCTTAATGTATAATATACAGCTTAATGTACGGTATACAGCTTAATGTACAATATACAGCTTAATGTACGGCATACAGCTTAATGTACGGTATACAGCTTAATATATAATATACAGCTTAATGTACAATATACAGCTTAATGTACAATATACAGCTTAATGTACGGTATACAGCTTAATGTACGGTATACAGCTTAATGTACGGTATACAGCTTAATGTACGGTATACAGCTTAATGTACGGTATACAGCTTAATGTACGGTATACAGCTTAATGTACGGTATACAGCTTAATGTACGGTATACAGCTTCATGTATGGTATACAGCTTCATGTATGGTATACAGCTTCATGTATGGTATACAGCTTCATGTATGGTATACAGCTTCATGTATGGTATACAGCTTCATGTACAATATACAGCTTCATGTATAGTATACAGCTTCATGTATAGTATACAGCTTCATGTATAGTATACAGCTTCATGTATAGTATACAGCTTCATGTATAGTATACAGCTTCATGTATAGTATACAGCTTCATGTATAGTATACAGCTTCATGTATAGTATACAGCTTCATGTATAGTATACAGCTTCATGTATAGTATACAGCTTCATGTATAGTATACAGCTTCATGTATAGTATACAGCTTCATGTATAGTATACAGCTTCATGTATAGTATACAGCTTCATGTATAGTATACAGCTTCATGTATAGTATACAGCTTCATGTATAGTATACAGCTTCATGTATAGTATACAGCTTACTGTATGGTATACAGCATAATGTAATATACAGCTTAATGTACAGTATACAGCTTAATGTATAATAAACAGCTTAATGTACGGTATACTGCTTAATGTACGGTATACAGCTTAATGTACGGTATACAGCTTAATGTACGGTATACAGCTTAATGTACGGTATACAGCTTAATGTATTCTGGTGAGTATAATCATTTTCATGCAAACACTGTATTTTCTGAGAAAACGCAGTGTTTACATTGCTCCTAGGGACACCTCCAAGTGGTCACTCCTCAGATTTCCCCTGGAGGTGCTTCCTGGGTCAGTGCTGCATAGTAGGCAGCCCTGTCGTTCAGTGTCTCCACGCTCTGCATGGAGACGCTGAATTTTCCTCATAGAGATGCATTGATTCAATGTATCTCTATGAGGAGGTCCTGATTGGCCAAAATGGCATTTGGCCCCGCCCTGTGCCAATTTTTAGCCTATGGGAAAGCATCGGATTGGCTAAAAATCTGACACTTTGATGATGTCACAACGGGGACGGAGTCAGCGCTGGCGGACCCGAGCGGCGCTGGAAATAACGTGAGTGTTAAACTTTTATAGGGGGATAAGGGGGATCAAGCCTCATAAATGGTGGTTTAACCCTATAGGGACAGGAATACATGTTTGTGTTCCTAACCCTATAGCACTCCTTTAACTATTGTTTTCTGAAAGTCTCGAGGGTTTCACAGCAAGGTCTTTCATTTGTGAGAAACCGATGAAGTGAGGGTCTCACCGCAAGCACTCCCTTCTTACTGACTACTCAGGTAACCACAGAGGGGAGCAGTAACGATTTACAAAATAAATGAGTGTAACCCTATGCTGCAACATTGCTCTTAAGTGGATTAGTTATCGCGATTACAGCAGTGGATACGTTGTTTTAACCAATAGCACTGACATATACTGTAGCAGATTTGTACCCTAAACTTTGATGTTTTAGCTGCTGGAGAATACTCCATTTTTAGTGTAACTTCATTTGTGGCAATGCAATTAGTGGTCAGGCTGGCTAGTGTAAATACATACTGGGCACAATTTGTACACTGACGACGAGTGACGACTCTGTGCTGCCCAAGTCCTCCCCTTAGCCTATCCTCCGAAGTGTGCTTTGTCTGACAAACATTCTGTCTAGTTTTCCTTTTTACTGTGATACCTCCTTTCAGTTTCTTTTGTAAGTAGTAATTTAACAGCCTCCACAGACATGCAGTAGGATTTAAACAAGCTTTATCCCACCAATCACAGAAAGGCTGTGTCTTTAGCAGGTCTCTGAAACGTTGCTTTTTCTGTGATATGCTGGAACAAGACTAGGATAAAGTCTAACCTTTCAGGCCCAGAGTTCCAGTCCTAGAAAGCTAGGGTGGTCTCTGGATAGAAGACGATGCCTGCCTGTTGGTGAGAAGCAATATTAAATGTTAATATTCCTGCAGCCATCCTCCCGAAATAACCCAGCGGATTTCCAGTGTGCCAAGCACAGTGATTCATGGGGCTTTTATGGCACAATCTGGCATTCAATGCAAATAGCACATGCAATTTAAAAATTCAAATCTGAGGTTGGATTTAAAAAGTATGGTATGTGGAACGTGTAACTTATAACTAGCTATGAGAATCACCTGTTCCTGTTTGAGGGTTGAGTTTGCTCTTTTAATATTTATATGATGTTTGCTTTTTTAGAACTCCTCTGGATCCCAAGGCAGAATGCAGGAAGTGTCCATGCATTCCTCTCTTCCTGTTTGCTGGGAATCCATTCCTGTCCGATCATACTCTGATTGACTGCCATTTGCTCTCTTTCAGTGGTTCTTAGCAAACTACTCTTATCAAGAGGCTCTTTCTGAAACACAAGTTGCCATAGTAAACGTCATTTCCTCCACATCTGGTAAGTGAATCACTTTAAAACCTACATTTGCCAGATTGCGATTTATTATCTGTCTGGGAACAGGAGATCGAAGTTCAATGTTCACGGTGTACAAAATGGGTAGATTAAGTTTTTAGGTACCATCGTAGTATGCAGACTTATTCAAACACTTAACTAGCGCTAGAAATCTGATTCAGTCCTGGATATAAAGTGGCAATCTATCCACCCCGGGGTGACATTACAGCCAGTGCTTGCTCACTCTATAGAGTGGCACTCCATTGATTCAGTCATTTTTATTGACCGCAAGCCCTGGGGCCATGTTAGACCGGCTCAGATTCATTGCTTTGATATTGGCACCCCACGTTTCTCTGCCAGTTTATGTAGTGGAACTCATTTCATTGGATAGTTAATGCTTGTTCACAGTGGCCACTTTATAACACTGAGATTTCTCTTTCATTTCCTTTTAGGTTTGTTCACCTTGATTTTGGCGTCTGTGTTTCCCAGTAACAGTGGCGATCGTTTCACTCTTTCCAAGTTGCTGGCTGTGGTTCTGAGGTGTGTTAGAAAGGATTCCCTATTCTTTAGTCCTGGCTGCCCTTTAGCCCTTGCAATTTGCCCACTGGCTTGAATAAAATCGGTATTTCTATTTAAGCAATAACAAAAAATAAAGAAAAATAGTTCCTGGAGTCTACTTCGGTTGTCCACTCAACCATGGGGTTTGAGCCCTTCAAAATGAGCAATTTAATCCGCATTAAGAAAGGAAAGAAAAATGATCCCCTTTATTACCTGTATTTATAAAAAAGGCTGTAATAGTCTCCAACGTAATATCAAGTAATAACGAATACAAAGAGTAAAACATTGATATACACGTGTACTTCTCACTATGTGTCATCCCCTAGTTGGCTCACCAAGGGTCAATCTGTAGCTGGGAACTTGTTCACTATATTTTTGGGCAATTTACTTAGTAGACTGCGGCTCATTTTATCTCTGTCCCTAGTGAATCACTTGGGGTACTAATCATCGTGATAAGTATACATACATACATACTAATTGTGCATTATTTGTGGTGCATATTAGTTAATACTTTGGAAGCTATTACAGCCTTTTTTTTTTTTTTAATATATGCAATAAAGGTTATTATTTTGTATTTTGTTACACTTTGCTCTCTTTTTTTTTTTTTTGCTGATTAATTTCTCTATTTCTGTTTGTTTTATATTTTTAATATATTGTTCTCTTTTCCTCCCAGCATTGGCGGTGTTGTGCTAGTCACTTTGTCTGGATCTGAGAAATCCCTAGATAAAGACACCATAGGTAATTACTCTATAATAGCATTATAAAGGGGTTCTGTGTGCTTAAACAAGAACCCGAAATGTCAATCATTTAGCAGCTACCACACTGATGGGGAAATCCCTCCTATTTACGAATTTATAAATGCAGTGCAGTAAGGAGGTTGGAAGGTGGAATCCAGCACAAATCTCCTAAGTGGAGCGCTAATTAAAACACACTTATCCCTAGTATAGAACTGAAGTAAAAACCAGTCCAATATTGAACATAGGGGAGATAAAGGAGAATAAATCTAATGGTGTAGTTTGTACAATAATAATACGTGGTAAAAAAATATAAACAAACAAACTCACAAAAATAGAGCCAAATGCAGGGACTGGCTCAAATCACAATCACTTTGGTGTGTTACGGTAACACCTTTCCCTCTTCTTAATGCTTTATGTTAGGCTCAAAATAAAGCACAGAAATTGCTAGTGTGGTTTATCAGGAACCAAATAATCTTACATATCAGATGAATACTGCTCACCTTACGAAGAGCGTTGGTAGGAGCCGCACTCAATTCCAGCAGCCACCCGGTGCTCCGGAGCAGGACCAGACATCCCACAACGTCAATTCAATTAAAGAAATTCTCAGGCACTCAAGGTGTTAAAGCCGCAGGCAGTTTTAATGAAACAAAAAAGAGACCTACCAATGAGATCTTTGTCAAGCAAACGCCAAAAAGCAAACATGAGTGTGTGTATATATATATATAGCAATCGGTGCTTAAAAAGGTCAAACAATAATTCGCTTAAGTAAATATCATTCAGATAAATGTAGAAAATTGTTGGAAGTGCACTCCACCCCTTGCCAAGGAATCCAGGGTGCTTAACTGGATATGTCCCAGTACCAAAATGGACCAAATATAATAGTAAAAATAGAAAATGAATCCAGGCACTCCAAATGAATTCCAAGAGAAAGGCGATTTATTGGAACCAGCAGCTACAAAACGACGTTTCAACCCCTAAATAAATGATAAAGACCCTTAGGGGTTGAAACGTCGCTTTGTAGCTGCTGGTTCCAATAAATCGCCTTTCTCTTGGAATTCATTTGGAGTGCCTGGATTCATTTTCTATTTTTAAGTAAATATCATTAACACAAGTAATTAACATAAATCATACAAATCACAAAAATATCTATAAAAGCAACATTCCATGACTTACCTCTGTGTGTCAGAGTAGGGAGACAAAATAATTTACAGCTCTTAATGAGAAAAATAAAAGAAACAAATAAAAAAAATAAAAAGAACGCTAACCGAAGCAACAAAGACTAATTTCCGGATAAGTGGAACGCAAACAAGCATTTTCTGTACTTTGGAACGCTTAAGCGCAGTCTAATAAAATAATAATTAGTAAAGGACAGGCAAAGGACGTTCGTACGATAATATGCATGAGCGGCACTAGATACTTGTACAAACATGCACACGAGAACAAGAAACAAGTCATACGAACTACAGTTAGCAGGTAATCTGCCGAACGAAGAACAATATGCGCATGCCTATGGCCGAAAGTAGATATACAAAAAATTAATAGATCACAGAAAACTGATCAAACATATGAACGGCACTAGTTGTTCGTACGCACATGCAAATATGAATGGCCAATAATCTATGCACATGCATCCCCAGGAAAACCACCAAACAGGAATGAATATGCGCATATATGCAACTGAAGCCAGGCATAAAAATGAAAAAGAAGAGAAGAAAATAGAAAAAAAAAATAATAGTAGGAAAATAGATGAGAAAAAATTAAATAAAAGAATATCAGATAGACATCAGAGAGAACATTAATAATAATAATAATGAAAAAAAATAAAATCAGAAATCAGAATCAGAATTTATAAAAAATTCAAAAGGTAATAAATAAAGTGAATTTAACTGCCATGCAATTTCACATTAAGATTTCATCAAACCAATAATGGCCAAGAATAGAATAAGGAGCACTCAACTGGACAAATGTAAATATAAATAAATATATAAACTGCTCAAAAAAATAAAGGGAACACAAAAATAACACATCCTAGATCTAAATGAATTTAATATTCTTCTGAAATACTTTGTTCTGTACATAGTTCAATGTGCTGACAACAAAATCACACAAAATTGAAAAAATGGAAATCAAATTTTTCAACCCGTGGAGGTCTGGATTTGGAGTCACACTCAAAATTAAAGTGGAAAAACACACTACAGGACATTGTTTGATGTAATGTCCTTAAAACAAGTCAAAATGAGGCTCAGTAGTGTGTGTGGCCTCCACGTGCCTGTATGACCTCCCTACAATGCCTGTGCATGCTCCTGATGAGGTGGCGGATGGTCTCCTGAGGGATCTCCTCCCAGACCTGGACTAAAGAATCTGCCAACTCCTGGACAGTCTGTGGTGCAACGTGACGTTGGTGGATGGAGCGAGACATGATGTGCTCAATTGGATTCAGGTCTGGGGAACGGGCGGGCCAGTCCATAGCATCAATGCCTTCGTCTTGCAGGAACTGCTGACACACTCCAGCCACATGAGGTCTAGCATTGTCTTGCATTAGGAGGAACCCAGGGCCAACCGCATCAGCATATGGTCTCACAAGGGGTCTGCAGATCTCATCTCGGTACCTAATGGCAGTCAGGCTACCTCTGGCGAGCACATGGAGGGCTGTGCGGCACCCCAAAGAAATGCCACCCCACACCATTACTGACCCACTGTCAAACTGGTCATGCTGGAGGATGTTGCAGGCAGCAGAACATTCTCCACGGCGTCTCCAGACTCTGTCACATCTGTCACATGTGCTCAGTGTGAACCTGCTTTCATCTGTGAAGAGCACAGGGCACCAGTGGCGAATTTGCCAATCTTGGTGTTCTCTGGCAAATGCCAAATGTCCTGCACTGTGTTGGGCTGTAAGCACAACCCCCACCTGTGGAAGTCGGGCCCTCATACCACCCTCATGGAGTCTGTTTCTGACCGTTTGAGCAGACACATGCACATTTGTGGCCTGCTGGAGGTCATTTTGCAGGGCTCTGGCAGTGCTCCTCCTGTTCCTCCTTGCTCATACCGCGACGGATGTAGCGGTCCTGCTGCTGGGTTGTTGCCCTCCTACGGCCTCCTCCACATCTCCTGATGTACTGGCCTGTCTCCTGGTAGCGCCTCCATGCTCTGGACAGACACAGCAAACCTTCTTGCCACAGCTCTCATTGATATGCCATCCTGGGTGAGCTGCAATACCTGAGCCACTTGTGTGGGTTGTAGACTCCGTCTCATGCTACCACTAGAGTGAAGGCACCGCCAGCATTCAAAAGTGACCAAAACCTCAGCCATGAAGCATAGGAACTGAGAAGGGGTCTGTGCTCACCACCTGCAGAACCACTCCTTTATTGGGGGTGTCTGGCTAATTGCCTTTAATTTCCACCTGCCTATAATTTCTATCCCATTTGCACAACAGCATGTGAAATTGATTGTCACTCAGTGTTGCTTCCTAAGTGGACAGTTTGATTTCACAGAAGTGTGATTGACTTGGAGTTACATTGTGTTGTTTAAGTGTTCCCTTTATTTTTTTAGCAGTGTATATATGAAGAAAATAAGGAAAAAATCAGCACAACTTACTGCCTTCCATTGATCCTCCTTTCTACTTATTACAATGTGCTGCTTCTGCCTCTATCCATCATTTAGACGTTCGTAGCTTTCAAATCATTTTTCAAATCTTTCGTTCTGCATGAAAACATCCTCAAAATATTACTGTTGCATCATATACTTCGAAGTTCAGGTAGAAATGTTATGTTATCAGCATGTGCGATCTCATAGTAAGTTTTGGGTCAGCAATCTATCGGTCTGTCTATATATCTGTCGATTTATGATTATAGCTGAGATGTTTTGGGGACTATCATTTTAAACATGTCTCTCTGTACAACATTGGGGGAGTTTCCTTGTATCTGGAAATGTTACAGTACATTCTTTTACCTGGCCTGTCATGGGTTTAAGATTTGGGGAATTGATGTCTGGTTCGAATACTAACATCTCTTGTGTTTCGCAGGCTCTCTGTGGTCCCTGGCTGGTGCAATGCTTTACGCGGTGTATATTGTCATGATAAAGCGTAAAGTGGATCGAGAAGATAAGCTAGATATCCCAATGTTTTTTGGTAAGTAGAAAAAGGAATTGCATCCATGGCATTTGAGTCACTAATGAATATTAAAAAACAAAAGTAAAGTATAAACACTAAAGGTGAAAACCGTATAACTGGAAGTGATCCCAGGTGTACTTCACAGCCACCTAAGAGAATATACACATATATATATAAAGAAGTGGAAACCACCCAGAATACGTTAAGATCTATATCTAAAAATAGAATGACCTGTATTGAGGTAAATCCTCCAAATATGCGCTCTGTATAAACAAATCAAATAGCTAACATAGCGTAAAATAGTTTAAATTAGGAATATAAGTAAATGTGGTGTAAATGCACTCACAAACAGATGGGAGGATCAAGCCTTTCACCCACTCAGGGGTACTGTGATGAATATAAGATGTAGGATGTAGTCTTCCAACCAGATATAAAAATTAAAGGAATCAAATATAGTGAATGTACGTAGTCAAAATATATAACACGTTTTATTGGTCGCACTTACACTTGGGATGTAACAATCCAACGCGTTTCGTCCGTTAGAATGCTGGACTTCAGGGATTAATCCTAACAGACGAAACGCGTTGGATTGATTTTCCTGTGAACTTTTTTATTTATTATTGTTTAATTTATGTTTTGTTACATTTTAATTACTGCTTTTGGACTCCCATTGTGAAAACTCTGGATTTACATCATCGAGAGGTCCATAATTATTTGGAGATATGCTGTTTTATACATCCCAAGTGTAAGTGCGACCAATAAAACGTGTTATATATTTTGACTACGTACTTTCACTATATTTGATTCCTTTATTTTTTATATCTGGTTGGAAGACTACATCCTACATCTTATATTCATCACAGTACCCCTGAGTGGGTGAAAGGCTTGATCCTCCCATCTGTTTGTGAGTGCATTTACACCACATTTACTTATATTCCTAATTGAAACTATTTTACGCTATGTTAGCTATTTGATTTGTTCATACAGAGCGCATATTTGGAGGATTTACCTCAATACAGGTCATTCTATTTTTATATATAGATCTTAACGTATTCTGGGTGGTTTCCACTTCTTTATATACTAATGAATATTAAACCTTTCATACCAGATACAATGGCTTCTACCCTACATAATAAATTATAGACGTATCTATTCCGTTTTTCACTGCCAGTTATAGCGCAGTAACAGACACAGGATAACTATTAGTTATAGTGCAGTAACAGACACAGGATAACTATTAGTTATAGCGCAGTAACAGACACAGGATAACTATTAGTTATAGCACAGTAACAGACACAGGATAACTATTGGTTATAGCGCAGTAACAGACACAGGATAACTATTAGTTATAGTGCGGTAACAGACACAGGATAACTATTAGTTATAGTGCAGTAACAGACACAGGATAACTATTAGTTATAGCGCAGTAACAGACACAGGATAACTATTAGTTATAGCGCAGTAACAGACACAGGATAACTATTAGTTATAGTGCGGTAACAGACACAGGATAACTATTAGTTATAGTGCAGTAACAGACACAGGATAACTATTAGTTATAGCGCAGTAACAGACACAGGATAACTATTAGTTATAGCACAGTAACAGACACAGGATAACTATTAGTTATAGTGCAGTAACAGACACAGGATAACTATTAGTTATAGTGCAGTAACAGACACAGGATAACTAATCTACTAGTTGAAGAAATAGCTAAAATGACAATGAAGGGGGAAGGTATCACCATGGGTGACTTTAATCTTCCTGATGTAAATTGGAAAACAAAAATAGCTACTTGTGCTAGAAGCACACAAATTCTAAACTCCCTACTGGGATTGTCTCTAAAACAAGTCGTTGAGGAGCCAACTCGTAAAGAGGCCATACTAGATTTAGTGTTAACAAATGGAGATTTGGTATCAGATATTACTGTAGGTGAAAGTTTAGGATCCAGTGATCATCAGTCAGTGTGGTTTAATATAAGAACAGTGACTGAGTCACACCACACAAAAACAAAAGTTTTAGACTTTAGAAAAACAGACTTTTCTAAAATTAGAATATGTGTAAAGGAGTCATTATCAGACTGGAGCAACTTAAATGGAGTCCAAAATAAATGGGATTATTTAAAAGCTGCACTACTGAAGGCAACAGAAAATTGCATTAGGCTTGTCAGTAAAAGCAAAAAATTCAAGAAACCACTGTGGTACTCCGCAGATGTGGCCAAAATAGTAAAAAACAAAAAGTTAGCATTTAGTAATTATAAAAAAACCCAGAGTGAGGGAGACAGAATGATCTATAAGATTAGGCAGAAAGAGGCTAAGCAAGTTATAAGAGCTTCCAAATCACACACAGAAGAGAAAATAGCACAGTCAGTAAAAAAGGGGGACAAAACTTTTTTTAGATACATAAATGAGAAAAGAAAAGTAAAACAAGGATTAGTTAGATTAAAAACAAAAGAAGGCAGGTATGTAGATGAGGATAAAGGTCTAGCTGACTGCCTCAATGAATATTTTTGTTCGGTATTTACAGCTGAAAATGAAGGAAAGGGACCTCTGTTAAAAAAAGGATAAATGAGTCATTTATTACACGTGAGTTTACAGAGGAAGAGGTTCTATTTCAACTGTCAAAAGTAAAGACAAATAAGTCAATGGGACCTGATGGAATACACCCAAAGCTATTAAAAGAGCCTAGTGGTGTACTAGGAAAACTATTAACGGATTTATTTAACCAATCATTGTTAACAGGAGTAGTCCCAGAAGATTGGAAGTTAGCGAATGTTGTGCCCATTCACAAGAAAGGTAATAGGGAGGAGTCGGGCAACTATAGGCTAGTAAGCCTTACTTCAGTAGTGGGGGAAGTGATGGAAACCATGTTAAAGGATAGGATTGTTGAACATCTAAAAACACATGGATTTCAAGATCAGAGACAACATGGGTTTACTTCAGGGAGATCATGCCAAACTAATCTTATTGATTTTTTTGATTGGGTAACTAAAATTATAGATCAGGGTGGTGCAGTAGACATTGCTTACCTAGATTTCAGTAAGGCTTTTGACACTGTTGCACATAGAAGGCTTATCAATAAACTGCAATCTTTGAGTTTGGATTCCAATATTGTTGAATGGGTAAGGCAGTGGCTGAGTGACAGGCAACAGAGGGTTGTAGTCAATGGAGTATATTCGAAGCTTGGGCTTGTCACCAGTGGGGTACCTCAGGGATCTGTACTTGGACCCATTCTCTTTAATATTTTTATTAGTGATATTGCAGAAGGTCTTGATGGTAAGGTGTGTCTTTTTGTGGATGATACTAAGATATGTAACAGGGTTGATGTTCCAGGAGGGATAAGCCAAATGGCAAATGATTTAGGTAAACTAGAAAAATGGTCAGAGTTGTGGCAACTGACATTTAATGTGGATAAGTGCAAGATAATGCATCTTGGACGTAAAAACCCAAGGGCAGAGTACAGAATATTTGATAGAGTCCTAACCTCAACATCTGAGGAAAGGGATTTAGGGGTCATTATTTCTGAGGACTTAAAGGTAGGCAGACAATGTAATAGAGCAGCAGGAAATGCTAGCAGAATGCTTGGTTGTATAGGGAGAGGTATTAGCAGTAGAAAGAGGGAAGTGCTCATGCCATTGTACAGAACACTGGTGAGACCTCACTTGGAGTACTGTACACAGTACTGGAGACCATATCTTCAGAAGGATATTGATACCTTAGAGAGAGTTCAAAGAAGGGCTACTAAACTGGTTCATGGATTGCAGGATAAAACTTACCAGGAAAGGTTAAAGGATCTTAACATGTATAGCTTGGTGGAAAGACGAGACAGGGGGGATATGATAGAAACATTTAAATACATAAAGGGAATCAACACATTAAAAGAGGAGACTATATTTAAAAGAAGAAAAACTACCACAACCAGAGGACATAGTGTAAAATTAGAAGGACAAAGGTTTAAAAATAATATCAGGAAGTATTACTTTACTGAGAGGGTAGTGGATGCATGGAATAGCCTTCCAGCTGAAGTGGTAGAGGTTAACACAGTAAAGGAGTTTAAGCATGCGTGGGATAGGCATAAGGCTATCCTAACTATAAGATAATGCCAGGGACTAATGAAAGTATTTAGAAAACTGGGCAGACTAGATGGGCCGAATGGTTCTTATCTGCCGTCACATTCTATGTTTCTATGTTTCTAACTATTAGTTATAGTGCGGTAACAGACACAGGATAACTATTAGTTATAGCGCAGTAACAGACACAGGATAACTATTAGTTATAGCGCAGTAACAGACACAGGATAACTATTAGTTATAGCGCAGTAACAGACATAGGATAACTATTAGTTATAGCGCAGTAACAGACACAGGATAACCATTAGTTATAGCGCAGTAACAGACACAGGATAACTATTAGTTATAGTGCAGTAACAGACACAGGATAACTATTAGTTATAGTGCAGTAACAGACACAGGATAACTATTAGTTATAGCGCAGTAACAGACACAGGATAACTATTAGTTATTGCGCAGTAACAGACACAGGATAACTATTAGTTATAGCGCAGTAACAGACACAGGATAACTATTAGTTATAGTGCAGTAACAGACACAGGATAACTATTAGTTATAGCGCAGTAACAGACACAGGATAACTATTAGTTATAGCGCAGTAACAGACACAGGATAACTATTAGTTATAGCGCAGTAACAGACACAGGATAACTATTAGTTATAGCGCAGTAACAGACACAGGATAACTATTAGTTATAGCGCAGTAACAGACACAGGATAACTATTAGTTATAGCGCAGTAACAGACACAGGATAACCATTAGTTATAGCGCAGTAACAGACACAGGATAACTATTAGTTATAGCGCAGTAACAGACACAGGATAACTATTAGTTATAGCGCAGTAACAGACACAGGATAACTATTAGTTATAGTGCAGTAACAGACACAGGATAACTGTTTGTTATAGCGCAGTAACAGACACAGGATAACTATTAGTTATAGCGCAGTAACAGACACAGGATAACTATTAGTTATAGCGCAGGAACAGACACAGGATAACTATTAGTTATAGTGCAGTAACAGACACAGGATAACTATTAGTTATAGCGCAGTAACAGACACAGGATAACTATTAGTTATAGCGCAGTAACAGACACAGGATAACTATTAGTTATAGCGCAGTAACAGACACAGGATAACTATTAGTTATAGTGCAGTAACAGACACAGGATAACTGTTTGTTATAGCGCAGTAACAGACACAGGATAACTATTAGTTATAGCGCAGTAACAGACACAGGATAACTATTAGTTATAGCGCAGTAACAGACACAGGATAACTATTAGTTATAGTGCAGTAACAGACACAGGATAACTGTTTGTTATAGCGCAGTAACAGACACAGGATAACTATTAGTTATAGCGCAGTAACAGACACAGGATAACTATTAGTTATAGCGCAGTAACAGACACAGGATAACTATTAGTTATAGTGCAGTAACAGACACAGGATAACTGTTTGTTATAGCGCAGTAACAGACACAGGATAACTGTTAGTTATAGCGCAGTAACAGACACAGGATAACTATTAGTTATAGCGCAGTAACAGACACAGGATAACTATTAGTTATAGTGCAGTAACAGACACAGGATAACTATTAGTTATAGCGCAGTAACACACACAGGATAACTATTAGTTATAGCGCAGTAACAGACACAGGATAACTATTAGTTATAGCGCAGTAACAGACACAGGATAACTATTAGTTATAGCGCAGTAACAGACACAGGATAACTATTAGTTATAGTGCAGTAACACACACAGGATAACTATTAGTTATAGTGCAGTAACAGACACAGGATAACTATTAGTTATAGTGCAGTAACACACACAGGATAACTATTAGTTATAGTGCAGTAACACACACAGGATAACTATTAGTTATAGCGCAGTAACAGACACAGGATAACTATTAGTTATAGCGCAGTAACAGACACAGGATAACTATTAGTTATAGTGCAGTAACACACACAGGATAACTATTAGTTATAGCGCAGTAACAGACACAGGATAACTATTAGTTATAGCGCAGTAACAGACACAGGATAACTATTAGTTATAGCACAGTAACAGACACAGGATAACTATTAGTTATAGTGCAGTAACAGACACAGGATAACTGTTTGTTATAGCGCAGTAACAGACACAGGATAACTATTAGTTATAGCGCAGTAACAGACACAGGATAACTATTAGTTATAGCGCAGTAACAGACACAGGATAACTATTAGTTATAGCGCAGTAACACACACAGGATAACTATTAGTTATAGCGCAGTAACAGACACAGGATAACTATTAGTTATAGCGCAGTAACAGACACAGGATAACTATTAGTTATAGCGCAGTAACACACACAGGATAACTATTAGTTATAGCGCAGTAACAGACACAGGATAACTATTAGTTATAGCGCAGTAACAGACACAGGATAACTATTAGTTATAGCGCAGTAACACACACAGGATAACTATTAGTTATAGCGCAGTAACAGACACAGGATAACTATTAGTTATAGCGCAGTAACAGACACAGGATAACTATTAGTTATAGCGCAGTAACACACACAGGATAACTATTAGTTATAGCGCAGTAACAGGCAGGGTGTGATAGTTTAAGCTGTCCTAAAAGAGGAGTATTCTTTGTGGAGTCCATTGGGTGAATGTTGCTGACTGCTCTGTATTAAGAAAATTAGTGCCCCTTATACAGAATCCCAGTTGTGTTTTATAGGGAGGCAGTCTTGTGAAGTATGTAACCATCACTGACCTACTGTATAACAGAAAGGACCCTGCCTTGTATTCCCCTCTTTCAGGGTTTGTCGGACTGTTTAACCTCCTGCTTCTATGGCCGGGATTTTTCTTGCTTCATTACACTGGCTTCGAGGCGTTTGAGTTCCCCAGTAAGCTGGTCTGGGCTTATCTCGTGGTTAATGGTTTGATTGGCACGGTCCTGTCTGAGTTCCTGTGGTTATGGTGAGTGCCGTGGCGTAGACATTGCGGCCATAGTTCTATCTGCATTAACATCTCTGTCCCAAGCTTGATAAGTGATTAATGAGGAAACTGTTTAAAATTTTTTATGTTTATTAACCTTTCAGTATGAAGCATATCCTCAGTGTTATTTATAATGAGTAAGATTTCCACTGTATGAATCCCTCCGAAGTTATCATTGTAGGACTCTGTCTCCCATTGGGAACTGTGAAATAATTCCCAACCAAACACCGTAAACACAGAGCTAATGTTTTGAAAGATAGCACAAATAATTCAATTATTTGTTAAAACATCTTTGCTGAAATCAACACCTACTAGTGATTCCTTCTTGATAACTGCAGCCTGGGTTCCTAATAGGCAACTTTCACGCTAAATCTGACAGTCTACAGACTTGGAGCCAGCCATTTTAGGGTTCCTAACTAAGATGAGCAGGAAATGGGGGGGAGGGGAGGATTTTTTTATTTTTTATTTATATCAAACAATATTGCACCATTTTGCTCTCCTTTTGTATTTTATTTTACATCAATCTCTGGAAGTGCTTTATCACACCATCACCAAAGAAGGTATTGCTGCCACCTTAAGGGCACAGAGGGCTACACATGGAGCCTTTATTCCGTTTTTTTAGAGGCTTATTTAAGCATGCGTTTTTATTCACTCACCTTGATACTAAATCATAACACAGAATTACAGCTGCTGCTATTTGTATTAATATATTATTCACCTTAAGCACCAGCTCTCACACCTATTTGCATCATTTTTTACAGTAAATCTGATTAGCCTAGATTGGGGCTATTTTAGAGATAAATAATAAACATTTTGTGCAAGCAATCTGTTTGTCTGTCTGTCTGTCTATCCTTTTATCCAGTGTGTGTGTGTGTGTGTGTGTATATATATATATATATATATATATATATATATATATATATATATATATATATATATATACCTCCACTGAACTAAACAAACCAGGAAGTAACATGACTCCTTGTCTGCTTGACAGCCGGGGTGGTGGAAAAGGTTAATCTATAAAAGTACCAATTTCATACACACACACTGCACTCATACACACACACACTGCATTCATACACACACTGCATTCATACACACACACACTGCACTCATACACACACACACTGCACTCATACACACACACACTGCACTCATACACACACACACTGCACTCATACACACACACGCTGCACTCATACACACACACGCTGCACTCATACACACACACGCTGCACTCATACACACACACGCTGCACTCATACACACACACGCTGCACTCATACACACACACACGCTGCACTCATACACACACACACACGCTGCACTCATACACACACACACACGCTGCACTCATACACACACACACGCTGCACTCATACACACACACACGCTGCACTCATACACACACACACGCTGCACTCATACACACACACGCTGCACTCATACACACACACGCTGCACTCATACACACACACGCTGCACTCATACACACACACGCTGCACTCATACACACACACGCTGCACGCATACACACACACGCTGCACGCATACGCATACACACACACGCTGCACGCATACGCATACACACACACTGCACGCATACGCATACACACACACTGCACGCATACACACACACACACTGCACGCATACACACACACACTGCACGCATACACACACACACACACTGCACGCATACACACACACACACTGCACGCATACACACACACACACACTGCACGCATACACACACACACACACACTGCACGCATACACACACACACACACTGCACGCATACACACACACACACACTGCACGCATACACACACACACACACTGCACGCATACATACACACACACACACTGCACGCATACACACACACACACACACTGCACGCATACACACACACACACACACTGCACGCATACACACACACACACTGCACGCATACACACACACACTGCACGCATACACACACACACTGCACGCATACACACACACACTGCACGCATACACACACTGCACACTCATACACACTGCACGCATACACACACTGCGCACTCATACACACACACTGCGCACTCATACACACACACTGCACTCATACACACACTGCGCACTCATACACACACACTGCGCACTCATACACACACACTGCGCACTCATACACACACACTGCGCACTCATACACACACACTGCGCACTCATACACACACACTGCGCACTCATACACACACACTGCGCACTCATACACACACGCTGCGCACTCATACACACACACGCTGCACTCATACACACACACACGCTGCACTCATACACACACACACGCTGCACTCATACACACACACACGCTGCACTCATACACACACACGCTGCACTCATACACACACACGCTGCACTCATACACACACACGCTGCACTCATACACACACACTGCGCACTCATACACACACACTGCGCACTCATACACACACACTGCGCACTCATACACACACATTGCGCACTCATACACACACACTGCGCACTCATACACACACACTGCGCACTCATACACACACACTGCGCACTCATACACACACACGCTGCACTCATACACACACACGCTGCACTCATACACACACACACGCTGCACTCATACACACACACACGCTGCACTCATACACACACACGCTGCACTCATACACACACACGCTGCACTCATACACACACACGCTGCACTCATACACACACACGCTGCACTCACACACACACACACACGCTGCACTCATACACACACACACACACGCTGCACTCATACACACACACACACACGCTGCACTCATACACACACACTGCGCACTCATACACACACACTGCGCACTCATACACACACACTGCGCACTCATACACACACGCTGCACTCATACACACACACGCTGCACTCATACACACACACACGCTGCACTCATACACACACACACGCTGCACTCATACACACACACACGCTGCACTCATACACACACACGCTGCACTCATACACACACACGCTGCACTCATACACACACACGCTGCACTCATACACACACACTGCGCACTCATACACACACACTGCGCACTCATACACACACACTGCGCACTCATACACACACATTGCGCACTCATACACACACACTGCGCACTCATACACACACACTGCGCACTCATACACACACACTGCGCACTCATACACACACACGCTGCACTCATACACACACACGCTGCACTCATACACACACACACGCTGCACTCATACACACACACGCTGCACTCATACACACACACGCTGCACTCATACACACACACGCTGCACTCATACACACACACGCTGCACTCATACACACACACGCTGCACTCACACACACACACACACGCTGCACATACACACACACACACACGCTGCACTCATACACACACACACACACGCTGCACTCATACACACACACACGCTGCACTCATACACACACACACACGCTGCACTCATACACACACACACACGCTGCACTCATACACACACACACACGCTGCACTCATACACACACACACACGCTGCACTCATACACACACACACACGCTGCACTCATACACACACACACACGCTGCACTCATACACACACACACACGCTGCACTCATACACACACACACACGCTGCACTCATACACACACACACACGCTGCACTCATACACACACACACACGCTGCACTCATACACACACACACACGCTGCACTCATACACACACACACGCTGCACTCATACACACACACACGCTGCACTCATACACACACACACGCTGCACTCATACACACACACACGCTGCACTCATACACACACACACGCTGCACTCATACACACACACACGCTGCACTCATACACACACACACGCTGCACTCATACACACACACACGCTGCACTCATACACACACACACGCTGCACTCATACACACACACACGCTGCACTCATACACACACACACGCTGCACTCATACACACACACACGCTGCACTCATACACACACACACGCTGCACTCATACACACACACACGCTGCACTCATACACACACACACGCTGCACTCATACACACACACACGCTGCACTCATATACACACACTGTAAATAAATATTCAATTAATATATTTTTTTTAGGATCTAATTTTATTTAGAAATTTACCAGTAGCTGCTGCATTTCCCACCCTAGTCTTATACTCGAGTCAATAAGTTTTCCCAGTTTTTTTGGGGTAAAATTAGGGGCCTCGGCGTATATTCGGGTCGGCTTATACTCGAGTATATACGGTATACACATATTATAGTATATGTAATGTCTATTTTATTAATTTTAATTCGTATTCCTTTAAAATAATGAACCTGTTCTGCAACCTAAGCAATAAGAACACCAGATGGCGCCAAACCAGCAGCAATTCACACACCCACTGAGAGCAATGACATGCACCACTCTCTTTGTATCTATCTTACCCACTATTTATTTTCATATTGATATTAACCCACCACCCCCTCTGTCCCTAATAATGGGAAATATTAACCCTCCCATACCCTCTGTCCCTAATAATGGGAAATATTAACCCTTCCATACCCTCTGTCCCTAATAATGGGAAATATTAACCCTCCCATACCCTCTGTCCCTAAAAATGGGAACTATTGATCCTTCTATCCCCTCTGTCCCTAATAATGGGAAATATTAACCCTCTCATACCCTCTGTCCCTAATAATGGGAAATCTTAACCCTCCCATACCCCCTGTCCCTAATAATGGGAAATATTAATCCTTCCATCCCCTCTGTCCCTAATAATGGGAAATATTAACCCTACCACCCCCTCTGTCCCTAATAATGGGAAATATTAATCCTTCCATCCCCTCTGTCCCTAATAATGGGAAATATTAACCCTACCACCCCCTCTGTCCCTAATAATGGGAAATATTAATCCTTCCATCCCCTCTGTCCCTAATAATGGGAAATATTAATCCTCCCATACCCTCTGTCCCTAATAATGGGAAATATTAACCCTCCTATCCCCTCTGCCCCTAATAATGGGAAATATTAATCCTTCCATCCCCTCTGTCCCTAATAATGGGAAATGTTAATCCTCCCATACCTTCTGTCCCTAATAATGGGAACTATTAGCCCACCTCCCCTCTGTCCCTAATAATGGGAAATATTAACCTTCCCATCCCCTCTGTCCCTAATAATGGGAAATATTAACCCTCCCATCCCCTCTGTCCCTAATAACGGGAAACATTAACTCTCCCATCCCCTCCATTACTAATGATGGGAAATATTAACCCTTCCATCTCCTCTGCCCCTAATAATAATGGGGCTTAATATTATTTATCAATCCCCTCTGTCCCTAATAATACTGATTCATTTTAGCCCCTAATACCCTCTGTCCCTAATAATGGGGATTAATATTGGCCCCTAATACCTTCTGTCCCTAATAATGGGGATTAATATTGTCCCCAATCAACTCTGTCCTTAACAATGGGGATTAATATTACTCCTCAATCCCCTCTGTCCCTAATAATGGGAATTAATATTACTCCTCAATCCCCTCTGTCACTAATAATGGGGATTATTATTGGCCTCCGATCACCTCTGTCCCTTTTAATTGGAATTAATATTGGCCTCTGATCCCCTCCTATTAATTGGAATTAATATTGGCCCTTGATCCCCTCTGTCCCTGATAATTGGAATTAATATTGTCCACCGATCACCTCTCTCGCTTATAATTGGAATAAATATTGGCCTCTGATCCCCTCCTGTTAATTGGAATTAATATTGACCCTTGATCCTGTAGCGGACCCTGAGTAACCCGACTGGTTACCTCGCTATTAGTATGTGGAGACCCATTTTCCCCCAGTAACTGGACGACACACAGTTCCAGGGGTACAGCAACAACTTTATTGGCCACACGCGGCTTTATACTTTCCCCATGCACGGGGTGGAAAACACATGAAGACAATGTCCCTTCCCAGGGGTCGTATAACGGAACCGGAACCCCAGTCCCTTTGTCCCCTGTTCCCGCCACTTCATGTCCACTCCCAGGGGCCTGTGCATGTGACAGGAACTCCGGTCCCTGGGTCCCACCACCCAAATGCAGGGTTTCCAACTTCCCGTGGCAGGGGGTCTTCTACCCAGGATTCACTGTATCTGGGAGTCCCAGCGAGGGAAAGATTCCCGCCTCCGGGGCTCCCAGGCACAGAAAGCCCAACAAACTGCCATTGTCCCTACAGAGTGTCCCCACCAATCTCAGGGGCCCCCAGTACGGTAACCGGCATGAACAGCCTCTGTTCGCGGGTCACTGGGACCACTATAGGCACCAAGCAAGGGAAGTGTCTCCTTTCGGTATACGAATGCTCCCCCTGGCCGGCTTCCATCTATACGAACGGCGGCCACCCAGGGAAGCACTCATTAATTACTTCCCTTGCGATTTCACACTTATGATGCAAGTTGCAAACATTCTAATTGAAGGGGCGCTGGGGAGGTCCTCCATTTGAGAGCGAAATGAGTTTGGAAGCAACCCCCGAATGCTCCCCCCAGATAGCGTTCGTCTAACGAGCAGGCCGCCACCCAGGATCGGTGCTCGCCAAAGCTTCCCTTGCAGTTTGTGGTTTTCACAAATTATTAGCGAGGTGTGAACATTCTAAATGGGGTATTGGGATGGTCCCCGTTTGGGAGACGAACGGCTGCGTTCGTATGCCGTCTCCCGAATGGGGAGCAGGTAAAACACACAATCATGAATACATGGGGAACATAGGCAAATACACTACCACACTTCACTGTTTAGCGGTGATCCCGCTACAGGTCATCTCTGTCCCTGATAATTGGAATTAATGTTGTCCCCCGATCACCTCTGTCCCTGACAATAGGAATTAATATTGGTCACCCCATGCCTTGTTACCATTGGCAGTTGCGGATGTTTTAAGATGCAATTTAACTTCACCTCATCTCTCTGGAACACCTTCCTCCTAATCTGTTGATCTCATTAAGTATCATGGTTGTCAAAATAAGTCTATATTTAATTTGTTTAAAAACATTTTGCAATTTATGTATTACTCAGAAAGCAGGGAACTGCTTCATTTAATGTGTTATTTCTGCAATGACACAACGAATTATGCTAAAATATTTCTATAGTCCACAGAAAAATCCTATTAAAAATGTCGAACACTCCCCATAGAAATGTATTGAGCCATGAGGGTGAACAAATTACACACCCTATTAAAATAAGTAATCAGTGTGCTAAATATTACAAAAAAATTATATAATTTGTCATAAAATTCGAATATTGTTCTGCCCACAACAGAAATAGTCCTTTCTGGATAAAGTCCTTTAAAAAAAAAAAAAAAAAAATCACAGCAGAAAAATTTATATTCTAAATTCACCAATATCACAAATAGAAATTTTAAACGCTATAAATACAATACCTACTGGTAACGCTCCGGGACCTAATATACAATGACATATTATAGGTCTCTCTCTGCTATATTGACACCATACTTAATTAAATTATTTAATAAATATTGGACTACAGGTGTAAAGCCGGAGGAGGCCTTATGTGCACAAATAATACTACACAATTTTCAGCCAATATCTCTGATCAATTATGTCACAAAATTTTACTCCAAAATATTGGCAAATAGATTATCTCAAATTTTTCCATCACCAATTGACTATGGTCAGGTCCCAGATATTATAAGGCGTTATATAAATTTAATACATCAAATTGAACTAAATTGCACACCTTCTTTGCTCTTATCTACATGCGGAGAAGGCATTTGATAGGAAACATTGGGGCTTTTTGAGAATTATGTCACGATTTAATATTCCAGAACCTTTCATCAGGGCTGTGTTTGCTCTATATTGTTCTCCTACAGCAACGGTCTATGCAACTAGTTTTGTCTCTGAAAGTTTTGAACTTTCTAATGGGACCAGACAGGGGTGTCCATTGTCACCCATATTATTTGTGTTGGCATTTGAGCCTTTGGCTAAAAGGATAAGAAACTGTGTAGAGAGAGAGGGGATTGCAGTTGGAGACAAAATTCATAAAATTGGTCTATTTGCAGATTACATTATGTTATTACTAAAAATCCGTATGTCCTCAATTACACCCTTAAAGGACCACTATAGGCACCCAGACCACTTCAGCTCAATGAAGTGGTCTGGGTGCCAGGTCCATCTAGGGTTAACCCTGCAGCTGCAAACATAGCAGTTTCAGAGAAACTGCTATGTTTACACTAGGGTTAATCCAGCCTCAAGTGGCTGTCTCATTGACAGCCGCTAGAGGAGCTTCCGCGCTTCTCACTGTGATTTTCACAGTGAGAAAAGGCTGTCGTCCATAGGAAAGCATTGAGAAATGCTTTCCTATGGACTGATTGAATGCGCGCGCGGCTCTTGCCGCACATTCGGCGGATGACGTCGGAAGAGGGTGGAGAGTCCCCAGCGCCGAGGGAGCCCGGCGCTGGAGAAAGGTAAGAATTGAACCCCTTCAGCCCGGCGGGAGTGGGACCCTGAGGGTGGGGGGGACCCAAAGACCCTATAGTGCCAGGAAAACGAGTTTATTTTCCTTGTACTATAGTGGTCCTTTAATGTCTATCTTGCAAAAATTTGGCAACATTTCCTATTACAAATTAAATAACAGAAAAACACAAGTATACTCCCCTTTTTTACACCATGGTTTGAATTGGATATTAAAAAAACAAAACAAAAAATAAACAGTTTGACTTTGATTGGAGTGACTCTTACATTTCCTATTTAGGTATTAATTTGTGCAAAAACCTGGATAAATAAAAAAATGTATTCAATGATAAAATGGGCAGGAGAACTGGATAAAACATTTAACATTACAGAATGGATTCACTTTGTAAATGAATTGAGGGGTATTACATTATAAAATGTTATTCCGTTGGTTCCTTACTCCCTCCAGATTACACAAACTGAATTCATCACATACAAAGACATGCTGGAGGGGGTGTGGAGAAAGGGGATATTTGTGTCACATGCTGTGGTCGTGCCCTAAAATGAGACCTTATTGGGATTCGATACATAAATTAATTAAAGCTTTTGACAATTCAATTCATAATTTGACAACAGAGCTTTGTCTCTTCAAGCAAATTCTGATAAATTCACCAAATTATAATAAAATTAAACTAGGCCATATTCCAATTATCACCCGACACTGGAGAGCTATTAAATCACCACGCATAAATGACGTCATACAATACATATTGGAAAATAGACGTTGCGAACTAGCTTTCCGCTTACCAACACCAAAAAGTGACATTTTGAAACGAGAGTGACTTTTATGGGAAGAAAACATCAGAATCAATTCTAATCTTATTTTGTAGTTCGTTCCTGACCGGATGATGATTGCTAATATGTTGTATATATTTAATTGTATATAATAATAAAATGTATATAAACTGATAAGTTATCACTCGTATCCCACTGGATAATTGTACTTATAGAGTTTATCCCCTGTTTTATTAGTATTTTATATATTTTCTGTATTAATATTATTATTATTATTATTGTATTGTATAAATGTTTACTTTATTTGAAAAATCTTCAATAAAATGTTTGAATAAGAAATGTATTGAGCCAATAAACCTCTATGAGGAGATGCTGATTGGTGTAGCAAGGCAATTGGTACACATGCACTTTTGTTTCTGTTAATGCAATCCTAGCCACACCTCCTATGGCTGTCAATCACCCTGTATCCATTAAAAATGGTCTCATTTTCACTCAGATCTTAAAACACAGTGTGTTTACTTTACACGTTCTTATCTCTTGCACTGTTAATTGAACTTTTAACTTAACACATGACTCTGTTGCAAGGTGTAAAGGATAATTAACAGAGCAGGAGATGAGACATTTTACATTAAACACAATATGCAGTAAGGGATGCTAAAAATGTAGACTCTTTTTCAGGAAATGTATAAGGAGGCTGTGCGATTGGCAGCCTATGGAGGTGTGGCTAGGGCTGTATACAAAGTGATATAACTCCAACATTACAGAGAATTGAGCAGTGAAACTGCAGGGGCATGATCTATATACCAAAACTGCTTCAGTAAGCTAAAGTTGTTTTGCTGCTTTGTGCCCCTTTAACTGTGATCAGGTCTGTGAAACCAACTGACTCTTTTAATATTACATTTAAGGGGATGCTTCCTGACGTCCTCCCTAATTGGCACATTGGCTTTGAGTCTCACAATCCCCCTGTCCATCATTGCAGATATCTGCATGCAAAAGGTAAGGATCCACGCTGTGTGTGCTGTGATCAGAAAGTTCAGATTGCCTGCTTTTATACATTAATTATTCATCTAATGGATACTCCGTTCTATCTTTATTCTCCCCCTGGGAGAATGGGCAAGTGTAAAGATCTGAGAGACTTTAATAATGGCCAAATAGTGATGGCTAGCCCACTGGGTCAGAGCATCTCCAAAACGGCAAGTCTTATGGGGTTTTCCTGGTATGCAGTGGTTAGCACCTACCAAAAGTGGTGCAAAGAAGGACCAACCCATTTGGTCCAATAATACAGAAAAGCTACTGTACTTCAAATTGCTGAAAAACTTAATGCTGTCCACGATAGAAAGGTGTCAGAACACACATTGCAGTTTGCTTAGTATGTGGATACATAGCCGCAGATCAGTCAGAGTGCCCTAGATGGACCCCTCTCTGCTGCCGAAAGTGCCTACAGTCGGCATGTGAGCTTCAGACCTGGACCATGGAGCAATGGAAGAAGATTGTCAGGTCCAATGAATCATGTTTTCTTTTAGATCAGGTGAATGGCTGGGTGTGTGTGTTGTTTACCTGGGGAACAGATGGCAAAAGGATGCACAATCGGAAGAAGGCAGTGGGCAACGTTCTGCTGTGAATGTTTGAGAAACTTGACAAAAAGTAAAAGGTGTTGCCTTAGCATCCGAATTCCTCAAGATTAAAGGGTCTGCTGCTAATGCCTTGGTGCCATATACCACAGGGCACATTCATAGGTTTTGTGGAGTCCATGCCTTGACGCATCAGAGCTGTTTTAAAAGCACGAGGGAGACATTTACAATATTAGGCTGGTGGTTTTAATGTTGTGACTGATTAGAGGGACGTTATGGGATCCTGTGTCAGTGTAGTGTGTGAGTGTCTGCATTGAAATGTATTCCTGAGTAATTGTTTCATTTCTATTTGTATTTTAGGTTCGCTTCTCCTGGGTGTTTTTTGTGGGGGCTGTTCCTGTTTTTATATCATTCTTTATTGTGACTCTACTTTGCCATTACAATAACTGGGACCCAGTCATGGTGGGAATACGGAGGGTTTTTGGCTTTATTTGCCGAAAGCATCGCATTGCACGGTATGGCAAGAGCAATTGATTTCAGACTGTATGCACTGAGCACATTCTCTCTATATTTGGTGACACACTCTTCCTTTCATCTTTTAGGGTCCCGGAGGACTCTGAGCAGAGCGAGAGCCTTATTCCCCTTCACAGCGTCTCTCAGGAGGATGGAGAAAGCTCCTAGCATTTGTACATGCACAATGTGTGCATATATATTTAGGTAACCGATTACACTTCTAAGTTAATATATAAGAAGCATGTGTTAAATATTATATATGCAACTATTTTAAAACAGTCTGGTATCTGGAAGGTTACATACAATGTTGGAATATATACAGTGATACTTAATGGGAGATTGTATGGGATCCTGTGTCTGTAGGCTGCCATAAAACTGACTGTATGGGATCCTGTGTCTGTAGGCTGCCATAAAACTGACTGTATGGGATCCTGTGTCTGTAGGCTGCCATAAAACTGACTGTATGGGATCCTGTGTCTGTAGGCTGCCATAAAACTGACTGTATGTGATCTTGTGTCTGTAGGCTGCCATGTAACAGACTGTATGGGATCCTGTGTCTGTAGGCTGCCATATAACAGACTGTATGGGATCCTGTGTCTGTAGGCTGCCATGTAACAGACTGTATGGGATCCTGTGTCTGTAGGCTGCCATGTAACAGACTGTATGGGATCCTGTGTCTGTAGGCTGCCATAAAACTGGCTGCATGGGATCCTGTGTCTGTAGGCTGCCATATAACTGACTGTATGGGATCCTGTGTCTGTAGGCTGCCATAAAACTGACTGTATGGGATCCTGTGTCTGTAGGCTGCCATATAACAGACTGTATGGGATCCTGTGTCTGTAGGCTGCCATAAAACTGACTGTATGGGATCCTGTGTCTGTAGGCTGCCATATAACAGACTGTGTCTGTAGGCTGCCATAAAACTGACTGTATGGGATCCTGTGTCTGTAGGCTGCCATGTAACAGACTGTATGGGATCCTGTGTCTGTAGGCTGCCATGTAACAGACTGTATGGGATCCTGTGTCTGTAGGCTGCCATATAACAGACTGTATGGGATCCTGTGTCTGTAGGCTGCCATATAACAGACTGTATGGGATCCTGTGTCTGTAGGCTGCCATATAACAGACTGTATGGGATCCTGTGTCTGTAGGCTGCCATATAACAGACTGTATGGGATCCTGTGTCTGTAGGCTGCCATGTAACAGACTGTAGGCTGCCATGTAACAGACTGTATGGGATCCTGTGTCTGTAGGCTGCCATATAACAGACTGTATGAGATCCTGTGTCTGTAGGCTGCCATAAAACTGACTGTATGGGATCCTGTGTCTGTAGGCTGCCATGTAACAGACTGTATGGGATCCTGTGTCTGTAGGCTGCCATGTAACAGACTGTATGGGATCCTGTGTCTGTAGGCTGCCATGTAAAAGACTGTATGGGATCCTGTGTCTGTAGGCTGCCATATAACAGACTGTATGGGATCCTGTGTCTGTAGGCTGCCATATAACAGACTGTATGGGATCCTGTGTCTGTAGGCTGCCATATAACAGACTGTATGGGATCCTGTGTCTGTAGGCTGCCATATAACAGACTGTATGGGATCCTGTGTCTGTAGGCTGCCATGTAACAGACTGTATGGGATCCTGTGTCTGTAGGCTGCCATATAACAGACTGTATGGGATCCTGTGTCTGTAGGCTGCCATGTAACAGACTGTATGGGATCCTGTGTCTGTAGGCTGCCATATAACAGACTGTATGGGATCCTGTGTCTGTAGGCTGCCATGTAACAGACTGTATGGGATCCTGTGTCTGTAGGCTGCCATATAACAGACTGTATGGGATCCTGTGTCTGTAGGCTGCCATATAACAGACTGTATGGGATCCTGTGTCTGTAGGCTGCCATAAAACTGACTGTATGGGATCCTGTGTCTGTAGGCTGCCATGTAACAGACTGTATGGGATTCTGTGTCTGTAGGCTGCCATATAACAGACTGTATGGGATCCTGTGTCTGTAGGTTGCCATATAACAGACTGTATGGGATCCTGTGTCTGTAGGCTGCCATATAACAGACTGTATGGGATCCTGTGTCTGTAGGCTGCCATATAACAGACTGTATGGGATCCTGTGTCTGTAGGCTGCCATATAACAGACTGTATGGGATCCTGTGTCTATAGGCTGCCATATAACAGACTGTATGGGATCCTGTGTCTGTAGGCTTCCATATAACAGACTGTATGGGATCTCGTGTCTGTAGGCTGCCATATAACAGACTGTATGGGATCTTGTGTCTGTAGGCTGCCATAAAACTGACTGTATGGGATCCTGTGTCTGTAGGCTGCCATATAACAGACTGTATGAGATCCTGTGTCTGTAGGCTGCCATATGTATCTCTCATGGTAGCTGTTTGGAATGGAAATAAACTGTACAAAAAAGATGGTTTGCATCTTTCTCAAAAGGGAACACATGTTCTCAGTGAGCAGTTCGGAGGCTTTGCTCGGATGTATTTAAACTAGGAGGGGGGGGGCAAAAGGGTGATAAAACATCAATCCAATTGTCCCCCAAAACAAGGACAGAAGGTGCCTGTAGCAAGTGTGTTAAAAAATGATAAGCTTAGAGTCATGTCTACAAATGCTCGCAGTCTAGGGAATAAGATCCATGAACTTGTGGCAATAATGGCAACTGATAGTGTAGATTTAGTCGCTGTTACTGAGACATGGTATAATGAGAAAAATGACTGAGACATAACAATACCAGGGTACTCTTTATATAGAAAAGGCAGGGAAGGCAAGAAAGGGGGAGGGGTGGCCCTGTATGTGAAGGATAGCATAAAATCTAGCCTAATAAAGGTTACTGAGGCGAACATAAAGTCCGTTTGGGTTACGTTAGAATTTGGTAATCACACAGTAACTCGTGTAGGTGTGATTTATAGGCCCCCAGGACAAATTGAAGAGTTAGATAATCTACCAGTTGAAGAAATAGCTAAAATGACAATTAAGGGGGAAGTTATCATCATGGGTGACTTTAATCTTACTGATGTAAATTGGAAAACAAAAATAGCTACTTGTGCCAGGAGCACACATATTCTAAACTCCCTACTGGGATTGTCTCTAAAACAAGTCGTTGAGGAGCCAACTCGTAAAGAGGCCATACTAGATTTAGTGTTAACAAATGGAGATTTGGTATCAGATATTACTGTAGGTGAAAGTTTAGGATCCAGTGATCATCAGTCAGTGTGGTTTAATATAAGAACAGTGACTGAGTCACACCACACAAAAACAAAAGTTTTAGACTTTAGAAAAACAGACTTTTCTAAAATTAGAATATGTGTAAAGGAGTCATTATCAGACTGGAGCAATTTAAATGGAGTCCAAGAGAAATGGGATTATTTAAAAGTTGCACTACGGAAGGCAACAGAAATTTGCATTAGGCTTGTCAGTAAAAGCAAAAAATTCAAGAAACCACTGTGGTACTCCGCAGATGTGGCCAAAATAGTAAAAAACAAAAAGTTAGCATTTAGTAATTATAAAAATACACAGGGTGAGGAAGACAGAATGACCTATAAGATTAGGCAGAAAGAGGCTAAGCAAGTTATAAGAGCTTCCAAATCACACACAGAAGAGAAGATAGCAGTCAGTAAAAAAGGGGGACAAAACTTTTTTAGATATATAAATGAGAAAAGAAAAGTAAAACGAGGATTAGTTGGATTAAAAACAAAAAAAGGAAGGTATGTAGATGAGGATAAAGGTCTAGCTGACTGCCTCAATGAATATTTTTGTTCGGTGTGTACAGATGAAAATGAAGGAAAGGGACCTCAGGTATGAAAAAGGATAAATAAGTCATTTATTACACGTGAGTTTACAGAGGAAGAGGTTCTATTTCAACTGTCAAAAGTAAAGACAACTAAGTCAATGGGACCTGATGGAATACACCCAAAGCTATTAAAAGAGCTTAGTGGTGTACTAGGAAAACTATTAACGGATTTATTTAACCAATCATTGTTAACAGGAGTAGTCCCAGAAGATTGGAAGTCAGCGAATGTTGTGCCCATTCACAAGAAAGGTAGTAGGGAGGAGTCGGGCAACTATAGGCCAGTAAGCCTTACTTCAGTAGTGGGGAAAGTGATGGAAACCATGTTAAAGGATAGGATTGTTGAACATCTAAAAACACATGGATTTCAAGTTCAGAGACAACATGGGTTTACTTCAGGGAGATCATGCCAAACTAATCTTATTGATTTTTTTGATTGGGTAACTAAAATTATAGATCAGGGTGGTGCAGTAGACATTGCTTACCTAGATTTCAGTAAGGCTTTTGACACTGTTGCACATAGAAGGCTTATCAATAAACTGCAATCTTTGAGTTTGGATTCCAATATTGTTGAATGGGTAAGGCAGTGGCTGAGTGACAGGCAACAGAGGGTTGTAGTCAATGGAGTATATTCGAAGCTTGGGCTTGTTACCAGTGGGGTACCTCAGGGATCTGTACTTGGACCCATTCTCTTTAATATTTTTATTAGTGATATTGCAGAAGGTCTTGATGGTAAGGTGTGTCTTTTTGCGGATGATACTAAGATATGTAACAGGGTTGATGTTCCAGGAGGGATAAGCCAAATGGCAAATGATTTAGGTAAACTAGAAAAATGGTCAGAGTTGTGGCAACTGATATTTAATGTGGATAAGTGCACGATAATGCATCTTGGACGTAAAAACCCAAGGGCAGAGTACAGGATATTTGATAGTCCTAACCTCAACATCTGAGGAAAGGGATTTAGGGGTGATTATTTCTGATGACTTAAAGGTAGGCAGACAATGTAATAGAGCAGCAGGAAATGCTAGCAGAATGCTTGGTTGTATAGGGAGAGGTATTAGCAGTAGAAAGAGGGAAGTGCTCATGCCATTGTACAGAACACTGGTGAGACCTCACTTGGAGTACTGTACACAGTACTGGAGACCGTATCTTCAGTAGGATATTGATACCTTAGAGAGAGTTCAAAGAAGGGCTACTAAACTGGTTCATGGATTGCAGGATAAAACTTACCAGGAAAGGTTAAAGGATCTTAACATGTATAGCTTGGAGGAAAGACGAGACAGGGGGGATATGATAGAAACATTTAAATACATAAAGGGAATCAACACAGTAAAGGAGGAGACCATATTTAAAAGAAAAAAATCTACCACAACAAGAGGACATAGTCTTAAATTAGAGGGACAAAGGTTTAAAAATATCAGGAAGTATTACTTTACTGAGAGGGTAGTGGATGCATGGAATAGCCTTCCAGCTGAAGTGGTAGAGGTTAACACAGTAAAGGAGTTTAAGCATGCGTGGGATAGGCATAAGGCTATCCTGACTATAAGATAAGGCCAGGGACTAATGAAAGTATTTAGAAAACTGGGCAGACTAGATGGGCCGAATGGTTCTTATCTGCCGTCACATTCTATGTTTCTATGTTCTATCTTTCTATGTATGGGATCCTGTGTCTGTAGGCTGCCATATAACAGACTGTATGGGATCCTGTGTCTGTAGGCTGCCATGTAACAGACTGTATGGGATCCTGTGTCTGTAGGCTGCCATGTAACAGACTGTATGGGATCCTGTGTCTGTAGGCTGCCATATAACAGACTGTATGGGATCCTGTGTCTGTAGGCTGCCATATAACAGACTGTATGGGATCCTGTGTCTGTAGGCTGCCATGTAACAGACTGTAGGCTGCCATGTAACAGACTGTAGGCTGCCATGTAACAGACTGTAGGCTGCCATGTAACAGACTGTAGGCTGCCATGTAACAGACTGTAGGCTGCCATGTAACAGACTGTAGGCTGCCATGTAACAGACTGTATGGGATCCTGTGTCTGTAGGCTGCCATATAACAGACTGTATGGGATCCTGTGTCTGTAGGCTGCCATATAACAGACTGTATGGGATCCTGTGTCTGTAGGCTGCCATATAACAGACTGTATGGGATCCTGTGTCTGTAGGCTGCCATATAACAGACTGTATGGGATCCTGTGTCTGTAGGCTGCCATATAACAGACTGCATGGGATCCTGTGTCTGTAGGCTGCCATATAACAGACTGTATGGGATCCTGTGTCTGTAGGCTGCCATATAACAGACTGTATGGGATCCTGTGTCTGTAGGCTGCCATATAACAGACTGTATGGGATCCTGTGTCTGTAGGCTGCCATATAACAGACTGTATGGGATCCTGTGTCTGTAGGCTGCCATATAATGCATAACTAGTTTTTTTTTTTTTTAATCCCTCATTTCTAATCTGTCCTTTAGGATTTTACCTTGCGAAGTGACAATCTACTTCCAAACCTTCAACCCAAGGTTTGACGTACTGACTCCTCATGCTGCATATCTGTTGAGGTCTCATTACATCGTGCACACCTGCCTTAATGAGCCCAAGGACTGGACCCCACTGTCTTCACCGCAGTTTATTTTGTTAGCTTTGGGACAATGGATATAGGCGTAGTATAACTGATGGATGTAAATAATTGTATTTAAAATGATTTGTTAATCCCTCATTGGGGAATTTGGTACCCTGCTCTCTGTGTGGGTTAAGCAGACTTTATGTACACAATCATGGTTGTGTGTGGATTAAACAGTCTGCATGTACATGTGTGGCTGAACCACTCCTGTATGTACTCTGTAATGGCCGTGTGGTTGTAACAGTCAGTATGTACATAGTAGTGGCTGTGTGTGGGTGTAAAAGTCAATATGTACTTAGTAGAGGCTCTGTGTGGTTGTAACAGTCAGTATGTATTCAGTTGTAGCTGTGTGTGGGTGTAACAGTCAGTATGTATTCAGTAGTAGCTGTGTGTGGGTGAACCACTCTTTATGTACTAAGTAGTGGCCTGTGTGGGTGTAACAGTCAGTATGTACTCAGTAGTGTGTGGGTTTAACAGAAGGCATGTGTGTAGGCTGTGTGTGGTTGTAACAGTCGGTATGTAGTCAGTAGTGGCTGTGTGTGGGTGTAACAGTCAGTATGTACTTAGCAGAGACTGTGTGTGGGTGTAACAGTTGGTATGTAGTCAGTAGTGGCTGTGTGTGGGTGTAACAGTCAATATGTACTCAGTAGTGTGTGGATTTAACAGATGGCATGTGTGTAGGCTGTGTGTGGTTGTAATAGACGGTATGTAGTCAGTAGTGGCTGTGTGTGGGTGCAACAGTCGGTATGTAATTAGCAGGGGCTGTGTGTGGGTGTAACAGTCAGTAAGTACTTAGCAGTGGCTGTGTGTGGGCGTAACAGACCATATGTACTTAGTAGAGGCTGTGTGTGGGTGTAACAGTCAGTATGTTATTCAGTAGTAGCTGTGTGTGGGTGAACCACTCTTTATGTACTAAGTAGTGGCTTGTGTGGGTGTAACAGTCAGTATGTACTCAGTAGTGTGTGGATTTAACAGACGGCATGTGTGTAGACTGTGTGTGTAGTCAGTAGTGGCTGTGTGTGGGTGTAACAGTCGGCATGTAGTCAGTAGTTGCTGTGTGTGGGTGTAACAGTCGGTATGTACTCAGCAGTGGCTGTGTGTGGGTGTAACTGTATATACTCAGCAGTGGCTGTGTGTGGGTGTAACTGTATGTACTCAGCAGTGGCTGTGTGTGGGTGTAACTGTATGTACTCAGTAGTGTCTGTGTGTGGGTGTAACTGTATGTACTCAGTAGTGGCTGTGTGTGGGTGTAACAGTCGGTATGTAGTCAGTCGTTGCTGTGTGTGGGTGTACTAGACGGCATGTAGTCAGTACTGGCTGAGTGTGAATGTAACAGTCGGCATGTAGACAGTAGTGGCTGTGTGTGGGTGCAACAGTTGGCATGTCAATAGTGGCTGAGTGTGAGTGTAATAGTCGGCATGTAGTCAGTAGTGGCTGAGTGTGGATGTAACAGTCGGCATGTAGTCAGTAGTGGCTCTGTGTGGGTGTAACAGTCGGTATGTACTCAGCAGTGGCTGTGTGTGGGTGTAACTGGATGTACTCCGTAGTGACTGTGTGTGGGTGTAACAGTCGGTATGTAGTCAGTCGTTGCTGTGTGTGGGTGTAATAGACGGCATGTAGTCACTACTAGCTGAGTGTGGATGTAACAGTCAGCACGTAGACAGCAGTGGCTGTGTGTGGGTGTAACTGGATGTACTCCGTAGTGACTGTGTGTGGGTGTAACAGTCGGTATGTAGTCAGTCGTTGCTGTGTGTGGGTGTAATAGACAGCATGTAGTCAGTACTAGCTGAGTGTGGATGTAACAGTCAGCATGTAGACAGTAGTGGCTGTGTGTGGGTGCAACAGTCGGCATGTAGTCAGTAGTGGCTGTTTGAGGGTGTAACAGTCAGTATGTACTCAGCAGTGGGTGTAACAGTTGGTATGTACTCAGCAGTGGCTGTTTGTGGGTGTAACCATATGTACTTAGTAGTGGCTGTGTGTGGGTGTAACTGGATGTACTCGGTAGTGGCTGTGTGTGGGTGTAACAGTCAGTATGTACTCAGCAGTGGGTGTAACAGTTGGTATGTACTCAGCAGTGGCTGTTTGTGGGTGTAACCATATGTACTTAGTAGTGGCTGTGTGTGGGTGTAACTGGATGTACTCGGTAGTGGCTGTTTGTGGTGTGCACTATTTAGAATGTATGCAGAACTATCCTTCCTTCTAGAAGTATTCCTCCCATCCCATGAAGGTGGTTCTGGGAGAAGGGCGACAATGGAGGGTATGTTTGTATTCTGTCTGAATGTTTCATATGATTTTTCTCTGCTTTGGGTTGTATTTGTGTGTTCTGTACTTGTGGGTTTGGAGGGCACTCTGAATTAATTTCAATTCTAATTAATGCAGATCTTCCCTGTATACTGTTTTCTGAAATGTTACTGTTTTGCCTTTGACTTTCACATCTATACGTTGTGCACATACATTACCCTGGATTCACCACTTGTTTATCTTGGTGCAAATGTGTGTGTCTTCACAAAGCCCTTGTCTGTGTTTAATCATGTCTGCCTCAATTGGCTAGCCTGCACACTTTGTGTTAAAGTCTGGGGTTTATTCATTAAGCAACTACTGAAATGCAAAAGTTACGCCAAAATGTATAGCAAACTTAAAGGTTTTTATCCCCCCAAACAGCTGTTTTTACCTAAATGTTGAAATGTAGTTTTAAGTTCCCTGATTAGTGATCTCTATGGGATCTATTCACCACTGAATTCTAACAAATCCTGAATCAAAAAAACACCGAGGCTAAAATAGCCGAACCTGGGTCAAATCGGAAAATGTTTCCAGATTTGTTGTTTTTGCTCCAATTTTGAGGATTTCAACTTTAGACAGTTTGGAATTTGGTGAATAAACCCCTGTGTGTTTTCTATTATGGCAGACTTCATTTTTAAGTAGCCTTGAACATTGTAACAAGCCAGGTTTTTTAGGGTACCTGTTGTGACGGACAATTAATGTTTAGTACCAAGAAAGGGATTGGCTGACAATGGCTGAACGGCAGAGCGATTGTATGGTTCTTTGCCCTCGAATAACCCTCTCGTTTTGGAGGCAGCAGCCAGTGCTACTTTGTTCCAATTTGCACTAAATAATCTTTATGTTGACATATTTCAATCACCATAAAGCAATCCAGGAAAGCAGAATGTGTTTTCTTTTGTCAGAGCAGAGCGCTGTGTGACTTGCTAATAAGGTAACACTTTTTTTTAATACTGCAAGGTGTAAGATAATAATGGCAATTTGCCCAGTATCGCAGCTTTATGTGCGTTCCCAGTACCTTATCATCTGTGAGGATTTCAGCGTTGCTGGGAGATCACAAGGTGCCTCAGTGTCTTTTAATAATGTCCTATTGGCTTGGGGTCAAGCCTTCTTTGCAGCGTTGTGAGCAGTCGTGTGACTCAATTATTTGCATCCATCACATTTCTCTCAGCACATTTTAACCTCTGTGATTTTAATTTTATTTTATAAAACACTACAACGAGGCTCCCATAATTCTCTTTAATCTCAGGTCAATTTCAATAAGATTTTGTGGACATTCAAACTTTGTTTTTTAAAAAGTCTGCTCTGTTTGAAATAAATATATTCTCACATTTGTTTCCACAAAGCGTTTGTTTTCTATTACAATTTTTTTTTTTCATTGGTCTTTTATTGTATTGAGATGGGTGGGAGGGGAGAGGTCATCAACGTAAAAGTACACTCCATAAAAACAAGCTTACGTTACAATCAGGCTATTGCAATAGGCTTCAATGGATTATTCAACAACCACTCAGCTTAAGGTGTCCTCCTTTGTGGGACGGAGACATCAATTGTTCTTTAGTTTCTGGTATCCCGCACCCATTGCATTGAGTGACTCAATAATCTGGTAGTACCACTGAACTTAACATAATTCAAATCTCCTTGTGTAACCTCTTTTTCTAGGTAAGCGGTATGTAACTCGTAGCTTTATTATTGCGGTAGTGATCACTCTTTCTAAGACCGAGAGAATTCACTACAATCTCCACGACCCATACAGCATCATAACTTACTATCCTCACAACCATTACTACAGCTGCAAGGTTCAGTACTCACCACTACAACCTTCATGACCTATTTCAGGTCTTTGCTCACACAACTGGGCCTCAATGCAGCCAACTACTCAGGGCACTCCTTTCGTATAAGAGCCGCGTCCACAGCCTCCAGTGTCAACATCCCAACTCATGTTATCAAAACACTGGGGCGCTGGAAGTCATCCGCTTACCCACGGTACATACCTAACCCAGTACTAGAATTTAGGGATGCTTTCAAAAACATGTCTGGTTGATAAAATGTATCTGTATTGGTTGTCTGTAATAAATTTGTTTACTTCAATTTTGCCCTCTTCTTTCTCAGGCCTCTTCTTTCTCAGGCCTACCTCATCGTCGGTTCCGGCACACCACAACCGACTTGCTCTTTTTATTATCCTACATTTATCTATGGTATTTCACACTGTACTGTATCATAAGCACCTAACACAAGTATTAAGGCAATTTGCCTGGATTTGTGGGAGGTTCTGGTTTGCTACCTCTAGCCTACTTAAGGCACTCCCCTTACCTTGCTCCTTACCATTCGAGGTCAGAGTTGAATGACCCTCCCACCACACCACATTTTAACATTTATTTCCTTTCTATTTCTTTTCCTGGGTAGGCCCTCTTCTTTCTCAGGCCTACCTCATCGTCGGTTCCGGCACACCACAACCGACTTGCTCTTTTTATTATCCTACATTTATCTATGGTATTTCACACTGTACTATCATAAGCACCTAACACAAATATAATATATGTATATATATTATATATATAATATATATACATATTATATATATGTAACGTCATACAAAGTGTATTTTAATATTAATATAAGTACATATATTAGTATTAAAATACACTTGGAATGACGTTACATATATATAATATGTATATATATTATATATATATTATAGATATATACACATATATTTTATATATATATATATATATATATATATATATACACGTATAATTACAATAAAAAAAATAATTAAATAAAATATATTGAAACAAAATTTAATATAAATTATATATTCATATGTAATTTCATTCTAACTGTATTTTGTTATTAATATATATATATATATATATATATATATATAGGTAGCAAAATACACTTAGAATTACATTATATATATATATATATATATATATATATATATATATATATATATATTGTGGGGATATTTATGGGATAATAATAGTAAACAGTTGAGAATTGCCCACTATTTCAATTCTCAGATCCCAAAGATCGTTATTGTGTAAGTGAAATGTATTCCATATAAATAAAATCACAGTTTGTTATAAAAATAGATACAATTTATTGTGACATTTAAATAATAATAATAAGTAACATGCGTGACAATAATCAATGAATATTCAGTATAACATGGTATGCAATTAAATGGCAATACACATTCCAATGGTTAAGACAAGATTTATGACTGTCTTTCACAGAGAAACGAAAGTTAAACTTTACACACAGACACAGAGCTGCAGCTTAAGGCCATAAACCTTTAGCTGACAGAATAACCCTTTCAATGCTGGCTAGACCTCCTAAGTAATTAAGACCTATTCTCATGTGATTTTAAATAAAATAACATTTACACCAGCTCATTAGTCATTTCCTGGAACCATCCAATAAGAGTAATCTACCATGTTCTATAGGCAGAATTTTAACTTGCCTAAACAGATATTTTATCTTATTTTAGAGCAAATCAATACACCTGGATAAATATCACGATATGCTAACATGTGATATGTCACATAAATACATAATTATTCATTTCTATCTGCAGTATAGAATGTTTGATTATATATTCTTTAGTAACTAAGATTTCTAAATATCGAAATCTAATCGTGATTTATCCAGTCATATATCATGCTATTAGAAAATTTTAATTCATTTAAATTAATTAAATGAAACCAGTATAATTACCAGTTCAGTAGATATTTTCATCAGATTAGTAGGTAGCTAAGTGTCACGGAAGGTTTCATGGGTCTCTTTCTCTGCTTTTCTTTCTTAGCCTGCTTCCGACTGCCTTGCCCCCGACTGCTCACTCTCTTGCTTTCTCTGCATACCTCTCTCTTCCCTTTTTCTTAACTTTTTAAAGGGAAAATTCACTAGGTGATAGACCAATAGAAACAGTGGGGGTGTGGTTACCTTCCAGATAGCAATTAAAGTATTTGGTCTATAGAGGGCAGTCTCGTCCCACTAAACATACCTATCCAGGAAAGAGTTACATTTTCCTGGTGGCTATTTTGACGTCATTTACCTTATCTTTATGGTTGTCTATAACTTAAGTTTTCTGTCAGTTCAAAGTGTTTCTTTAAGTTTTGTCCAGACTATGTGTCTGGCAAATTCTGCTATAATTTCTAATCTGACAGTTATAACTAAGTATGACCCCTAAACTTACAATGGGACGTTATACAATATCGAAAGTAAAATTAAATTATTTAATCTTCTCTGTCACAAATGTCTGGGTTTACAATTGATTATATTCCATTAGCATTTAGACAGTCTGTCCATCCCCCGTTCTCATCTCTTATCAACAGGTTTGTATATACTAAGCATTCCTTTAGCTCTGGCAAAGGGGTTAGTTTTACAGAAGGGATAGAAATCTTGTGTCTTTTGTTAGCTTGAAAATAACAAAATGGAGTCTGCTCTGTTCAGAGTGACTGACAATGTACATTTTTTATTTAGATTTTTTT
Source organism: Pelobates fuscus (assembly GCF_036172605.1). Taxonomy (NCBI): domain Eukaryota; kingdom Metazoa; phylum Chordata; class Amphibia; order Anura; family Pelobatidae; genus Pelobates; species Pelobates fuscus. The sequence goes on along the minus strand of NC_086324.1, from coordinate 991,744 downwards.
TTTTTTTTTTAATTCTTTATTTTTGTTGTGCAGGTAGGCATACGACATTTCAACGCCACAACAGCGTACATAATATCCATATAGCTTAAGCAGTGGCATGAGTACGTGCACATTTTTTAAATACAAACAGTATAACAAGCTTAACATTGATGAATATTGATGAACATTTACTGCTGTGTAGTGTAGCATGTGGGTGAGGTAAAGTTGCTTAGTTGTACTCTAGTGCAGTGTAATAAGTACTGGGACATACAAGTCTGCACGGAAAACAAGGCTGACGGGCCAATCGAGGATATAGCAGACAGGTGAGTGTCTCGTTAAATGTATTAGGTAGGCAGAGAAATACGTGCTTATCGTTTTGAACGAGATTGTCTATGGCGCAATGAACAGTGTGTTATCAGGGTAGATATATGTATAGGATTATAGCGTTAAGTTGTGAGTGATTGCCACTCTGTGAGCCAGTGTAGTGAGTATTAAAGGCGGTAGGCCTCTTGTTAGTGTTAGCTGTCGCCTAGTGGATATATGTGACCTCAGGCATTAGGTTGTTAGGTATAAGGCGATGGCACGTCTAAATAAGCATCTAGAGCAGTACAATTGCAAATTAATACTTGCAAATAAACATGTTGTTATATAGTTGTTATGGGTAACGCTATGACATTTAACACACTTTCCCAATTCTAGTATTCAGAATTGTAGGTTGTAGTTAATTCACATAAGGCCTATGGTTCCTTCCTGGTATAGCATGCGGTTTAACATAGGATGTTTACCGACAATGTACATTTTAATTTCTATCATAGCACAAAATGTCTGCTGATATAAATACCCTGACAATATCTATATATAAAATACAAATAACCGCAAATATATATATATATAGATAAATACATATAATTACATAAAAGATTACATTAGTATACACGTAGAATTTAAATAACTATAAATGCATATATATTAAAATTCTACGTGTATATTTACCGTATATACTCGAGTATAAGCCGAGTTTTTCAGCACATTTTTTGTGCTGAAAAACCCCAACCGGGCTTATACTCGAGTCAGTGTCTGTATTATGGCAATCTACATTGCCATAATACAGACTGGGGGCTGCAGAGCTCTTACTTACCTCTCCTGCAGCTCCTGTCAGCTCCCTTCTCCTCCGCGCCGGTACGTTCAGCACCTCGGTCAGCTCCCAGTGTAAGTCTCGCGAGAGCCGCGGGGTCATAGTGCGGCTCTCGCGAGACTTACAGTGTGAGCTGACAGAAGAGCTGCACGGACCGGCGCGGAGGAGAAGGGAGCTGACAGGAGCTGCAGGAGAGGTAAGTAAACTCTCAGCCAGCCCCCCTCCTCCCCCCACTGAATTGCCAATGCCACTGGACCACCAGGGAAGGAGAGCCCCCCTCCCTGCCATGTATCAAGCAGGGAGGGGGGACGAAAAAAAAAATATATAAATAATAATAAAATATTCATAAAAAAAATAATAATTAAATAAAATAAAAAATAAAAAAAATTATTAAAATAATTAAAAAAATAATAAAATTGCCCACCCCCCCACCCCCCCACCAAGGCTCTGCAACACACACACACACACTCCTATACACACACACTGCACTCCTATACACACACTGCACTCCTATACACACACTGCACTCATATACACACACTGCACTCACACACACATTGTAATCATACACACACTGCATTCATACACACTGCATTCATTCACACAGTGCATTCATTCACACACTGCACTCATTCACACACTGCACTCATTCACACACTGCACTCATTCACACACTGCACTCATTCACACACTGCACTCATTCACACACTGCACTCACTCACACACACACTGCACTCACACACACACTGCACTCACACACACTGCACTCATACACACACACTGCACTCATACACACACACACGCTGCACTCATACACACACTGCATTCATTATATACACACACTGTAAATAAATATTCAATTAATATAATTTTTTTAGGCTCTAATTTTATTTAGAAATTTACCAGGAGCTGCTGCATTTCCCACCCTAGTCTTATAGTCGAGTCAATACGTTTTCCCAGTTTTTGGGGGTAAAATTAGGGGCCTCGGCTTATATTCGGGTCGGCTTATACGAGTAAGTAAGTAATTTTTTAACATAATTATGTGATTTGATTAATTCAAATTTTATTGACATGCCTGACACCCTGTAACTCTCGAAGACACCATAAAACCTGTACATGGGGGTACTGTTTTACTCGGGAGACTTCGCTGAACTTAAATATTAGTGTTTAAAACTGGTAAATTGTATTACAACGATGATATTTTAAGTAAAAGTGAAGTTTGTTTACATTTCTTATGGACTATATTATTGTTGTAATATGTTTTACTGTTTTAAAACACTAATATTTGTGTTTAGTGAAGTCTCCCGAGAATCACAGTACCCCCATGTACAGGTTTTATGGTGTTTTGGAAATTTATAGAGTCACATATAAGGCTTGCATTTCATTTTTTTGACATTAAAATTTGCCAGATTGGTTATGTTGCCTTTGAGAGCGTATGGTAGCCCAGGAATGAGAATTACCCCCATGATGGCATACCATTTGCAAAAATAGGCAACCCAAGGTATTGCAAGTGGGGTATGTCCAGTCTTTCTTAGTAGCCACTTAGTCACAAATAGTGATGTTACGAACACAAAATTTTCAGTTCGCGAACGGCGAACTTCCTCAAACGTTCGCGAACCGGTGAACTGGGCGAACCGCCATTGACTTCAATGGGCAGGTGAATTTTAAAACCCACAGGGACTCTTTCTGGCCACAAAAGTGATGGAAAAGTTGTTTCAAGGGGACTAACACCTGGACTGTGGCATGCCGGAGGGGGATCCATGGCAAAACTCCCATGGAAAATTACACAGTTGATGCAGAGTCTGGTTTTAATCCATAAAGGGCATAAATCACCTAACATTCCTAAATCACAATGGATATGGATTGACACCTGACATATGACATATTGACACCTTGGCAGATATGGATTGACACCTGTCCTCAGGGACCCTGATACACATTGACACAGAGCAGAATAGGGACTGTTCCTCCTACATAGGGTCACTTGGCAGATATGGATTGACACCTGTCCTCAGAGACCCTGATACACACTGACACAGAGCAGAATAGGGACTGTTCCCCCTACATAGGGTCACTTGGCAGATATGGATTGACACCTGTCCTCAGGAACCCTGATACACACTGACACAGAGCAGAATAGGGACTGTAACTCCTACATAGGGTCACTTGGCAGATATGGATTGACACCTGTCCTCAGAGACCCTGATACACACTGACACATAGCAGAATAGGGACTGTTCCCCCTACATAGGGTCACTTGGCAGATATGGATTGACACCTGTCCTCAGGGACCCTGATACACACAGACACAGAGCAGAATAGGGACTGTTCCTCCTACATAGGGTCACCATTTTTAGCCCAAGGCAGCTCATCTCATCAGGCCTTTTTTAGTCGAATGTATCGCCCACTGTCAGTCCCTTCGGGATCCATCCCTCATTCATCTTAATAAAGGTGAGGTAATCTAGACTTTTTTGACCTAGGCGACTTCTCTTCTCAGTGACAATACCTCCTGCTGCACTGAAGGTCCTTTCTGACAGGACACTTGAAGCGGGGCAGGCCAGAAGTTCTATCGCAAATTGGGATAGCTCAGGCCACAGGTCAAGCCTGCACACCCAGTAGTCAAGGGGTTCATCGCTCCTCAGAGTGTCGATATCTGCAGTTAAGGCGAGGTAGTCTGCTACCTGTCGGTCGAGTCGTTCTCTGAGGGTGGATCCCGAAGGGCTGTGGCGATGCGTAGGACTTAAAAAGCTCTGCATGTCCTCCATCAACAACACGTCTTTAAAGCGTCCGGTCCTTGCCGGCGTGGTCGTGGGAGGAGGAGGATTACTTTCACCTCTTCCCCTGTTAGATTCCCGTTGTGCTCTGACATCACCCTTATACGCTGTGTAAAGCATACTTTTTAATTTATTTTGCAAATGCTGCATCCTTTCTGACTTGTTGTAATTTGGTAACATTTCAGCCACTTTCTGCTTATACCGGGGGTCTAGTAGCGTGGACACCCAGTACAGGCCGTTCTCCTTCAGCCTTTTTATATGAGGGTCCCTCACCAGGCACGACAGCATGAAAGACCTCATTTGCACAAAGTTGGATGCCGAGCTACTCATTTCCCGTTCCTCCTCCTCAGTGATCTCAATGAAGGTATGTTCTTCCCCCCAGCCACGTACAAAACCACGGGTACCAGATAGGTGACAACGAGAACCCTGGGATGCCTGTTGTGGTTGGTCTTCCTCCTCTACCTCAAAGCCACATTCCTCCTCTGACTCCTCTTCCTCACAATCCTCTTCCAGCGTTGCCGCAGGTCCAGCAAGCGATGCTGATAAGGCTGTTTCTGGTGGTGATGGTGACCACAACTCTTCCTCTTCACTCTTATCTACTGCCTGATCCAGCACTCTTCGTAGGGCACACTCCAGGAAGAAAACAAATGGTATGATGTCGCTGATGGTGCCTTCGGTGCGACTGACTAGGTTTGTCACCTCCTCTAAAGGACGCATGAGCCTACAGGCATTGCGCATGAGCGTCCAGTAACGTGGCAAAAAAATTCCCAGCTCCCCAGAGGCTGTCCTAGCACCCCGGTCATACAAATATTCATTAACGGCTTTTTCTTGTTGGAGCAGGCGGTCGAACATTAGGAGTGTTGAATTCCAACGTGTCGGGCTGGCGCAAATCAAGCGCCTCACTGGCATGTTGTTTCGCCGCTGGATATCTGCAAAGTGCACCATGGCCGTGTAGGAACACCTGAAATGGCCACACACCTTCCTGGCCTGCTTCAGGACGTCCTGTAAGCCTGTGTACTTATGCACAAAGCATTGTACGATCAGATTACACACATGTGCCATGCACGACACATGTGTCAACTTGCCCAACTTCAATGCCGCAAACAAATTTGTTCCATTGTCACAAACCACTTTGCCGATATCCAGTTGCTGCGGAGTCAGAAACTTTTCCACCTGTGCGTTCAGGGCAGACAGGAGTGCTTGTCCGGTGTGACTCTCTGCTTTCAAGCAAGTCAAACCCAAGACAGCGTGACACATCCGGGATGTGGAATAGTACCTGGGGAGCTGGGGGGGTGCCGTTGATGTGGAGAAAGACGCAGCAGCAGAAGAGGACTCAGCCGAGGAGGTTATGGAAGAGGATGGAGTAGGAGGAGTAGAGGGGGTGGCAGCAGGCCTGCCTGCAAGTCGTGGCGGTGTCACCAACTCCTCTGCAGAGCCACGCATTCCATGCTTGGCAGCCGTCAGCAGGTCAGCAGCAGTGTAGGTGCGGGAACTGCTCAAGGCGAGAGACGGAGTGACGGATGGGTGAGAGGGGGCAGCAGTGGTTGACGTGGCTGAAGATGCTGGACCAGGAGGAGGATGGCGGCTTTGAGTTTGTGTGCTGCTTGTACTCATGTGTTGATCCCATAGGCGTTTGTGATGTGCGATCATGTGCCTACGCAAAGCAGTTGTAACTAGGTGGGTGTTGGACTTCCCACGACTTCCCACGACTCGTTTCCTTTGGCACAGGTTGCAAATGGCATCGCTGTTGTCAGAGGCAGACACACAAAACAAATGCCACACTGCTGAGCTCTGCAATGACGGCATTCTGGTGGTGGACACAGCATGCGTTGCTTGGCGTGCTGTCGGGCTGACCTCGGGTGCCGATGCATGCTGTCTGACTGTGCCACAAGCTCCTTGCGACGACCTCCCCCTGCTTCCAACTTGTCTCCTCCTCTCTGTCTCCCCATCTGAACTTTCGCCCTGTTCTTCTTCTTGCCGAGTGGGCACCCACGTGACATCCATGGACGCATCGTCATCATCAACCGCTTCACTTGTATCTGACAATTCAGCAAAGGAAGCAGCAGCGGGTACAACATCATCATCATCACACCGTACGTCTATGTGTGTAATGCTGCCTGCCTGAGATATATCCCTGTTATCTACATCCTCTGGCAATAATGGTTGCGCATAACTCATTTCTTCAAACGGATGTGTAAATAACTCCTCTGACATACCAAGTGAAGCGGCTGTGGTTCTAGTGTTGGTGGTGGCGGCAGGCGGGTGAGTGGTATCTTGAGAGGTGCCCGAAGCTAAGCTGGAGGAGGATGGTGCGTCAAGGTTCCGAGCGGAAGCTGTAGAAGATTGGGTGTCCTGTGTTAGCCAGTCAACTATGTTATGTCCTGTGTTAGCCAGTCAACTTTTCAAGTTCAGGGTACATGGCCTATGAAAACTGGGCATTATTCTAGGGCAAAAGGGAATCACAGCACCACGACCACAATGGCCCCTGCGGGGTGGCCTGCCTCTGCCTGTAATTCTTTTTTGGATTAGTGGTACTATGCGTGCAAGCTACTGTGACAACAGATATGAGTGGCACTGTGCAGTGGCAGAGGTTGGCAGAGTACACGCTGTAGACCTGACACACCCGCTTGAAGACAACTAACTGCTATTCAATCTATAACAGTGAAAAAAAGTTTTTTGGTTTTAAATGCACGCTATTGTGACACCAGATATTAGTGGCAATGTGCACTGTCAGAGGTTGGCAGAGTACACGCTGTAGGCCTATCACACCCGCTTGAAGACAAGTAACTGCTATTCAATCTATAACAGTGAAAAAAGTTTTTTGTTTTTAAATGCACGCTATTGTGACACCAGTTATGAGTGGCAATGTGCACTGGCAGAGGTTGGCAGAGTACACGCTGTTGGCCTGACACACAGACGCTTGCAGACAACTAACTGCTATTCAATCTATAACAGTGAAAAAAGTTTTTTGTTTTTAAATGCACACTATTGTGACACCAGATATGAGTGGCAATGTGCACTGGCAGAGGTTGGCAGAGTACACGCTGTTGGCCTGACACACAGATGCTTGCAGACAACTAACTGCTAATTCATCTATTACAGTGAAATTTTTTTTTTTGTTTTTAAATGCAAGCTATTGTGACACCAGATATGAGTGGTGGCACTGGGCAAGTGGGCACAGCATCCACTGTGAGCCTGACATACAGACGCTTGCAGACAACTAACTGCTATTCAATCTATTACAGTGAAAAAAAAAGTTTGTGGGTTTTTAAATGCACGCTATTGTGCCACCAGATATGAGTGGCACTGTGCACACTGGCAGAGTACATGCTGTTGGCCCAACACACAGACGTTTGCAGACAACTAACTGCTAATTAATCTATTACAGTGAAAAAAAAATTTTTGTTTTTAAATGCAAGCTATTGTGACACCAGATATGAGTGGTGACACTGGGCAAGTGGGCACAGTATCCACTGTGAGCCTGACACACAGACGCTTGCAGACAACTAACTGCTATTCAATCTATCACAGTGAAAAAAAGTTTGTGGGTTTTTAAATGCATGCTATTGTGCCACCAGATATGAGTGGCACTGTGCACACTGGCAGAGTACACGCTGTTGGCCTGACACACAGACGCTTGCAGACAACTAACTGCTAATTAATCTATTACAGTGAAAACATTTTTTTGTTTTTAAATGCACGCTATTGTGACACCAGATATGAGTGGTGGCACTGGGCAAGTGGGCACAGTATCCACTGTGAGCCTGACACACAGACGCTTGCAGACAACTAACTGCTATTCAATCTATTACAGTGAAAAAAGTTTGTGGGTTTTTAAATGCACGCTATTGTGCCACCAGATATGAGTGTCACTGTGCACACTGGCAGAGTACATGCTGTTGGCCTGACACACAGACGCTTGCAGACAACTAACTGCTAATTAATCTATTACAGTGAAAAAACAAATTTTTGTTTTTAAATGCTAGCTATTGTGACACCAGATATTAGTGGTGGCACTGGGCAAGTGGGCACAGTATCCACTGTGAGCCTGACACAGAAGCTGGCAGGCAGGCAGGCAACTGCAATTAGATTACACACACTGATGTTCTAGCCCTAAAAAGGGCTTTTTGGGGTGCTGTCCTTACAGCAGAGATCAGATAAGTCCTTCAGGACTGCAGTGGACACTGAATACCCTAGCCTAGCTATCCATTTCCCTATCTAATGAGCAGCAGCTACACTTTCCCTCCTCTATCTAAGAATGCAGCTTCAGAATGAATCTAAAATGGATGCTGTACAGGAGGTGGGAGGGTCTGGAAGGGAGGGTCTGCTGCTGATTGGCTGGAATGTGTCTGCTGACTGTGAGGCACAGGGTCAAAGTTTAGACAATGATGACGAATAGGGGGCGGATCGAACCGCGCATGTGTTCGCCCGCCGTGGCGAACGCGCTATATTCGCCAGGAACTATTCGCCAGCGGACAGTTCGGTGCATCACTAGTCACAAACACTGGCCAAATATTATTTTTTTGCTTTTTACACACAAAAACAAATATGAACGCTAACTTTGGCCAGTGTTTGTGATTAAGTGGCTACTAAAAAAGGACTAAACATACCCCACTTTCAATACCTTGGGTTGTCTACTTTTTCAAATGGTATGCCATTATGGGGGTAATGCTCATTCCTGGGCTACCACACCGTTTTAAAGGTAACATTACTAATCCTGCAAATTTCAATTAGGAAATGGAACGTTCTATATTTGACCCTGTAACTTTCCAAAACAACATAAAACCTGTTAATGGGGGGTACTGTTGTACTCGTGAGACATCGCTGATTACAAATATGTGCATTTTTTTTGCAGTAAAACCTAACAGTATTATGACATTCACAGCTAAAATGTCAGACGGAAATACAAATGTAAAAATAAATCTTATTTTCTCACATTTTTTTAAATTTTATTCATAATAAATTATGTTCCATATATGAATAGTTAATGATTGATTAAAGCCCTGTTTCTCCTGAACAAAATGATATATAATAAGTGTGGGTGCATATAATTTGAAAGAGGGGAACTACGGGTGAACAGACATACAGCGCAAATTCCAGTTGTGTTTTGATCAGAACGTGCACTATTGACCCCGTCCTGAAGGGGTTAAGATGAACTTGTTTTGGTGACTATAGTGTCCCTTTAACTTTGAATTAAATAAATTGAAAAACAATTAAGAGATCGAATCTGTCCATCTGCCCCTGAAGTAATGCAAAATAAAAATAAAAAATGCCAGGAAAAGCCAGCGTTCCAAATCCTGAAGGAAAGGTACCTTGTGGAATAAATCTGTCCTTCTGGGTCTGTAGCGCTTGCTTTTCCTGGCATTTTTTTGTTTTTATAAACATTACTTCATGAGCATTTGGAGTTCCTTGTCTGGCGTCCTGGGTCCCTGAAGGGTAAGTGGGGATTTTTTATTTACCCCACTTTCAGTTTTTTCCTTTGACCTTTAAATTAATTTAGGCATGAGCTCCCTGGTTGCCAAGTAACTTTCATCTGCACCTGAAAGCCAGTGGTTTAGGCTCGGAATGAGAAGCCCATTATCTCAGTCCCGGGAGATAACACCAGTCTGCCTGGAACATACCAATGTATCCTCTTCATATTTTGTGTCCGACTGTTACACCCTCTTTTCTTGAGTTTCTGATCGTTTTACCCGCTGATATTTTGTTTATGAAGTTTCACCTCTGTCATATTATTTGTAAAGTTACACCCGCCGTCATTTTGTTTAGGAATTTTGCACTCTATCATATTTTGTTTCCAGCTGTTGCGCCCTCTGACCATTTGCTTCTGACCGTTGCATCCCCTGCAGGTTGTTTTTCAAACATAGTACCCGCTGACGTTTTCTTTCTGGAGTTGCACCCACTGCCCTTTTGTTTCCGAGTGTTGCAACTGCTTCTATTCTCAATTTTTGGCCCCAGCACCATCTGCCTTTTTGGTTTTAGCTGATCCCATTTACAGTAGGAAGCTGCACAACAGGTTTTCCCTCAAATAGAAGCAATTTCTTTCAGCAGCTTAAATCATCTTAATTAGCGCTCTGCGCAAGGTGTTCATTTTACGGTTGAAGATTAATATTAGCATTATTGTATTCATCAGCATTATTAGTTCTGCGGGCCATACTGTGCTGGGGGGTGCAGGGTAGTTAGTGATTTGTATTTCACACAATTACCCCTATCTAAACCTGAGAGACCCTTCCAATACCCCAGGAATGGCTGTACCTTAATGGACGGGCTCTAATCTCCTTCATTACATGAAAGGTAATAACAGGCTCGGAGAAGGTGCTAGAATAAAACCAGGTCCCCACTTGAAGGGCCAGAGAACAGTCCTGTAATAGGCGCGCGTGCCACCCGGACCTTGAAGGATGAGGAGCAGCTAGCAGTGATTAAAGTGTCACAGGGCGCGATGGATGCTGCCATAATACACACAGGAAGCTGCTAGCTCATCTCCAAATGTATCCCAGAGGCACACTGGTGATATGAAAGCAAAATCCGACTCTTTCAAGAGTCATCGAAAGAAAGAAAGATGGGACAATTATAGTAATTCAATCTCATCCCAACATGCTGCGTTAAACTGCTCCGTGCTGCCAGCGGCCACGCACACTGTCCATTGTGGGGTCGGACAAGAAGGGGGAGTTTATTCAGGAGCACATTGATTAGGAAAATATATAAAATATAAATATCTCCGCTACCATGAAAGGGCTAATCTCCATGTAAATTCTCCAACAAAAGGAATCCGCTGCTCTGAATTAAATCGCTGTTTCATGAATAGAAATCTTCCAAGATTACATTTTCAGCAGTAAAATCTGGCTGCAGCTTTCTAATTATTATTATTATTATTATTATTGCCATTTATATAGCGCCAACAGATTCCGTAGCGCTTTACAATATTATGAGAGGGGATTTAACTATAAATAGGACAATTACAAATAAACTTACAGGAACAATAGGTTGAAGAGGACCCTGCTCAATCGAGCTTACATTCTATAGGAGGTGGGGTGTAAAACACATTAGGACAGGAATTTACAATCAAATAAGGTGGGCTGCCCTTTAGGAGAGGGCAAGAGACCGGTATGTGAGGTAGGGGTTAGTCTTGGAGGCCATAAGCTTTCCTAGGTTACAGTTAGTTATAAAAAATAAAAGATTAATAGAAACACTGTATCAATTACCGCTATAGAGCTGGAGTATTCCGCAGAGCTAACATTCTACTCGTACATAATAAACAACCATTTGTAATGAAAATGAAGTAACACTTAAAGGAAAAATCCAGGCTGGATTTCTCCTATTGCTATTAATACGTTATATAGATAATTTAATAAGAAATATACACAAATCAAATAATTAAAATAATAAAAAGAGCTGTTGTGGCAAACAAAGAATTAAAAAAAAATAATAATAAAAAGATACATTTCTAGATTTGCAGTGTGCTGGGCTGTTTTGTGAACATAGAATAGAATTCTGGGAACCGTAGTTCAGCTAATATCAAGAACAAGCAAAAGTTGTTTTATGAAGCAAAAAGATTAATCTTTTTTTTTTTTTAACTAACCTAGTGCACCTAATGTGTGTGAGAGCCTGGAGTGTCCCTTTATAATATAAACCCACCCAGTATAACTAACTGTAACCTAACCTACACAGTGCATCTAATGTGTGTGGGATCCTGGAGTGTCCCTTTAATAATATAAACCCACCCAGTATAACTAACTGTAACCTAACCTACACAGTGCATCTAACGTGTGTGGGAGCCTGGAGTGTCCCTTTAATAATATAAACCCACCCAGTATAACTGTAACCTAACCTACACAGTGCACCTAACGTGTGTGGGAGCCTGGAGTGTCCCTTTAATAATATAAACCCACCCAGTATAACTAACTGTAACCTAACCTACACAGTGCATCTAACGTGTGTGGGAGCCTGGAGTGTCCCTTTAATAATATAAACCCACCCAGTATAACTGTAATCTAACCTACACAGTGCATCTAACGTGTGTTGGAGCCTGGAGTGTCCCTTTAATAATATAAACCCACCCAGTATAACGAAATATAACCTAACTGTAGCGAAAGCCACTTCGCCACTGTGGTTTGGAGGGGGCTGCTTGCCCGCCTCTTACCCTGTGACTACGGTCCCTGGGCGATTTGGCCCTTTATGCACGGTATTTGGGCATACTGTGGGTTATTGGGCTGCCCCAGGATTATGGGCCCTCTCATCAGCCCATACGAAACTTAAACCCCATGGCGTTTGAACTGTGTTTGTGGCATCTAAACGCTGTTTGGATATGTTGAGCGCTCAGATCCAAGCCATCTGGGGATGGGTTGAATGTGGGGGTTCTGTTTAGTATAACAGGAGTTATGTATTTTTATGTCTTTTGGTGGTTGCTGGTAACATGTGCTTAATGGAGGCTGTGTTTGTCCCTGGATATAATTAAATCAGCTTCTCCATTGTCTCCAGGATAGAGGATTCTGGGGAACTAGTCTGAGCTTCTAAAAACCATGCTTCCAGAAGGTCAAATGCACATTTGTACTAACTTTTGAACCCCTGGTCCAATTCGTATGATTTTTGAGTATGTTGTTCCCCCGAATGGATTGATTGTGTATACCGTATATACTCGAGTATAAGCCGACCCGAATATAAGCCGAGGCCCCTAATTTTACCCCAAAAAACTGGGAAAACTTATTGACTCGAGTATAAGACTAGAGTGGAAAATGCAGCAGCTACTGGTAAATTTCTAAATAAAATTAGATCCTAAAAAAGTTATATTAACTGAATATTTATTTACAGTGTGTGTATATAATGAATGCAGTGTGTATATGAATGCTGTGTGTGTATGCAGTGTGTGTATGAATGCAGTGTGTATATAATGAATGGAGTGCAGTGTGTGTATATGAGTGCAGTGTGTGTGTATGAGTGCAGTGTGTATATAATGAACGCAGTGCAGTGTGTGTATATGAGTGCAGTGTGTGAGTGCAGTGTGTATATAATGAATGCAGTGCAGTGTGTGTATGAGTGCAGTGTGTATGTATGAATGCAGTGTGTATGCAGTGTGTGTATGAATGCAGTGTGTGTATATAATGAATGCAGTGTGTGTATGAGTGTGTGTATGAATGCAGTGTGTGTGAGTGCAGTGTGTGTGTGTGTGAGTGCAGAGCATTGGTGGTGGTGGGCATTTTATTAATTATTATTATTTAATTATTATTGTAATATATATTTTTTTTAATATTGTTATTATTTTTTTTATTATTTTTTTATTTTATTATTATTTTTTTTAATTTATTTTTTCGTCCCCCCTCCCTGCTTGTTAGCTGGCCAGGGAGGGGGGCTCTCACTCCCTGGTGGTCCAGTGGATGGGCTGTAGGAGGGGGGCTGTCAGGAAGCTGTAACTTACCTTCACCGCAGCTCCTGTCAGCTCCCTTCTCTCTCCTCCGTCCGTGCAGCTCCCAGGTCAGCTTCCTCTGCAACTCTCGCGGCCGCGCGGAGAGTTGCCACGGTAACCCGTGGCAACGCTCTGACCCCGCGGCTCTCGCGAGAGTTGCAGAGGAAGCTGACCTGGGAGCTGCACGGACGGAGGAGAGAGAAGGGAGCTGACAGGAGCTGCGGTGAAGGTAAGTTACAGCTTCCTGACAGCCCCCGGTCCTTGTCTGTATTATGGCAATGAAAATTGCCATAATACAGACAACTGACTCGAGTATAAGACGAGTGAGTGTTTTTCAGCACAAAAAATGTGCTGAAAAACTCGTCTTATACTCGAGTATATACGGTATGTATTTTTATGCGAATGTGATGTATATTTTGGGAGTTATGAATGTTGTGTAAAAACTGTATTTTCCCTACCTAGGATAATTGTATTTCCTGTGTGTACAGATAATTAGTTTACAGGTAGAGGGGAGGGCTATGTGTGGGATGTAACTATTGTGTGATTGGTTAATGTACGTTACTGTGTGTCCCTCCCCTTCAGGGAGCACCTAATAAAAAGGGCTGCAAGCTAGCAGCCAGGGAGTTCTATTTTTACCCTCAACTTGAGTCCTGTCTCTTATTGGGGGAATCTGCTACAAGGGATTGCTATGCTAGGCATATTCCCTTGCTATAATCACTGAGCTCTTGTAAGAGCTTGTTCCTGCTTCGTTCTGAAGGGAGATAGCTGCAGCCTGCGGTGCTTATGGTGTCTGGTGGAGTGCTTGGAGTCCTCTGGAAGCGCTAGGAGCATCTTTCAACGGAGGTACCCAGTCGGGGTGCCAGTGGATCCGTTACATTGGTGGCAAGCGGTGGGATGGCGTCCTAGTGCGAGGAGAAGCAGCTCAGAGACACCGGTAACGTGTGGAGTTGTGCAGCGTCCCTATCTTCAGCAACATAATGGAACCAGCAGTGGCTACAGCAAGCATGGCGCGATGGTAGGGTTGCGCCTGAAGTTTTACGGACCCAATCCAGAGGAGAAATACGTGCGGTTCGTGTGGGACATGGTGACCCGGAACCTACAACACAGGGCGTTGAGGGAAGGCCAGTGGGCACGTTGGGAGAAACTCCAGCCACAGGTAGAGTGGGACGAGGAAGAAACCGAGGTGGCCGGTGGAGATGGGACCGAGGTCTCTCTACCGGCCCTACAGGGATGCTGGGCACCCGGCCCAGATCCCCAGCGGCAGTATGTTTTACAGGGAGGGGAGACAGTCGGTCTCACTCCCCAGCGGCAGAATGTGTTATTGGAGGAAGAGAAAACCGGTCTCCCTCCCCAACAGCAACCAGAGGTACCCGAGGTAGAGGACCTCATAGACTGGTCCTGGGAGGACCCCCTGCAGGCAGGTGGAGATGGGACCGAGATCTCTCCACCGGCCCTACAGGGATGCTGGGCAACCGGCCCAGATCCCCAACTAGAGCTGGAGTTACAGAAAGTGGAGAGCATCGACCTCCCCCCCCAGCAGCAGCCGGAGTACCAGGGGGAGGTAAGTGATATTTCTCCTCCCCAGTCAACTCCTTTGTTCCCTGACCCCCCAGCAGAAGAGCTGGCAACTGGGCAGAGCGCCGCTGGCCTCTGTCCTCCCTTGTTTCCTTCCCCTGAGCCTGACTTTCTACAGGCTGCCTCAGCGGAAGAGCTGGCAACTGGGCAGAGCGCCGCTGGCCTCTGTCCTTCCTTTTTTCCTTACCCTGAGACTACCCCAGCTCTGACCCCGGAGCAGAGCACATCGGGCATCTGGCCCCCAAGTACTCACAGCCATTTGCCCAGCAAGGCCGAGGGTGCCACAGTTTCACCCCACAACTTGGGACCTACAGGCCAGTATGACTTATTGTTGGGGGGCTATTCTGTGAATTCTTTATTGTGGGGGGGCTACACTGCTAAATTTGTTTTGTGGGTGGGCTACTCTGCTAATTTTGTTTTATGGGTGGGCTGCCCGACTAATCTAGGTACTGACCGGCAGAAGGTCAGGTACCTGGTTAGTCTACCCCCGAATGGGAAGATATGTAGCGAAAGCCACTTCGCCACTGTGGTTTGGAGGGGGCTGCTTGCCCGCCTCTTACCCTGTGACTACGGTCCCTGGGCGATTTGGCCCTTTATGCACGGTATTTGGGCATACTGTGGGTTATTGGGCTGCCCCAGGATTATGGGCCCTCTCATCAGCCCATACGAAACTTAAACCCCATGGCGTTTGAACTGTGTTTGTGGCATCTAAACGCTGTTTGGATATGTTGAGCGCTCAGATCCAAGCCATCTGGGGATGGGTTGAATGTGGGGGTTCTGTTTAGTATAACAGGAGTTATGTATTTTTATGTCTTTTGGTGGTTGCTGGTAACATGTGCTTAATGGAGGCTGTGTTTGTCCCTGGATATAATTAAATCAGCTTCTCCATTGTCTCCAGGATAGAGGATTCTGGGGAACTAGTCTGAGCTTCTAAAAACCATGCTTCCAGAAGGTCAAATGAACATTTGTACTAACTTTTGAACCCCTGGTCCAATTCGTATGATTTTTGAGTATGTTGTTCCCCCGAATGGATTGATTGTGTATATGTATTTTTATGCGAATGTGATGTATATTTTGGGAGTTATGAATGTTGTGTAAAAACTGTATTTTCCCTACCTAGGATAATTGTATTTCCTGTGTGTACAGATAATTAGTTTACAGGTAGAGGGGAGGGCTATGTGTGGGATGTAACTATTGTGTGATTGGTTAATGTACGTTACTGTGTGTCCCTCCCCTTCAGGGAGCACCTAATAAAAAGGGCTGCAAGCTAGCAGCCAGGGAGTTCTATTTTTACCCTCAACTTGAGTCCTGTCTCTTATTGGGGGAATCTGCTACAAGGGATTGCTATGCTAGGCATATTCCCTTGCTATAATCACTGAGCTCTTGTAAGAGCTTGTTCCTGCTTCGTTCTGAAGGGAGATAGCTGCAGCCTGCGGTGCTTATGGTGTCTGGTGGAGTGCTTGGAGTCCTCTGGAAGCGCTAGGAGCATCTTTCAACGGAGGTACCCAGTCGGGGTGCCAGTGGATCCGTTACACTAACCTACACAGTGCATCTAACGTTTGTGGGAGCCTGGAGTGTCCCTTTAATAATATAAGCCCACCCAGTATAATTGTAGCCTAACCTACACAGTGCACCTAACGTGTGTGGGAGCCTGGAGTGTCCCTTTAATAATATAAACCCACCCAGTATAACTGTAATCTAACCTACACAGTGCATCTAACGTGTGTTGGAGCCTGGAGTGTCCCTTTAATAATATAAACCCACCCAGTATAACAATATATAACCTAACCTACACAGTGCATCTAACGTCTGTGGGAGCCTGGAGGGTCCCTTTAATAATATAAGCCCACCCAGTATAACTGTAACCTAACCTACACAGTGCACCTAACGTGTGTGGGAGCCTGGAGTGTCCCTTTAATGATATAAACCCACCCAGTATAACTGTAATCTAACCTACACAGTGCATCTAACGTGTGTGGGAGCCTGGAGTGTCCCTTTAATAATATAAACCCACCCAGTATAACGAAATATAACCTAACCTACACAGTGCATCTAACGTCTGTGGGAGCCTGGAGTGTCCCTTTAATAATATAAACCCACCCAGTATAACTAACTGTAACCTAACTTACACAGTGCATCTAACGTGTGTGGGAGCCTGGAGTGTCCCTTTAATAATATAAACCCACCCAGTATAACTGTAATCTAACCTACACAGTGCATCTAACGTGTGTTGGAGCCTGGAGTGTCCCTTTTATAATATAAACCCAACCAGTATAACTGTAATCTAACCTACACAGTGCATCTAATGTGTGTGGGAGCCTGGAGTGTCCCTTTATTAATATGATCCCACCCAGTATAACTAACTGTAACCTAACCTACACAGTGCACCTAATGTGTGTGAGAGCCTGGGGTGTCCCTTTAATAATATAAACCCACCCAGTATAACTAACTGTAACCTAACCTACACAGTGCATCTAACGTGTGCGGGAGCCTGGAGTGTCCCTTTAATAATATAAACCCACACAGTATAACTAACTGTAACCTAACCTACACAGTGCATCTAACGTGTGCGGGAGCCTGGGGTGTCCCTTTAATAATATAAACCCACACAGTATAAGTGTAACCTAACCTGCACAGTGCATCTAACGTGTGTGGGAGCCTGGAGTGTCCCTTTAATAATATAAACCCACCCAGTATAACTAACTGTAACCTAACCTACACAGTGCATCTAACGTGTGTTGGTGCCTGGAGTGTCCCTTTTATAATATAAACCCACCCAGTATAACTGTAACCTAACCTACACAGTGCATCTAACGTGTGTGGGAGCCTGGAGTGTCCCTTTAATAATATAAACCCACCCAGTATAACTGTAACCTAACCTACACAGTGCATCTATTGTGTGTGGGAGCCTGGAGTGTCCCTTTAATAATATGATCCCACCCAGTATAACTAACTGTAACCTAACCTACACAGTGCACCTAACGTGTGTGAGAGCCTGGGGTGTCCCTTTAATAATATAAACCCACCCAGTATAACTAACTGTAACCTAACCTACACAGTGCATCTAACGTGTGAGGGAGCCTGGAGTGTCCCTTTAATAATATAAACCCACCCAGTATAACTAACTGTAACCTAACCTACACAGTGCACCTAATGTGTGTGGGAGCCTGGAGTGTCCCTTTAATAATATAAACCCACCCAGTATAACTAACTGTAACCTAACCTACACAGTGCATCTAACGTGTGAGGGAGCCTGGAGTGTCCCTTTAATAATATAAGCCCACCCAGTATAACTGTAACCTAACCTACACAGTGCATCTAACGTGTGTGGGAGCCTGGAGTGTCCCTTTAATAATATAAACCCACCCAGTATAACTAACTGTAACCTAACCTACACAGTGCACCTAACGTGTGTGGGAGCCTGGAGTGTCCCTTTAATAATATAAACCCACCCAGTATAACTAACTGTAACCTAACCTACACAGTGCATCTAACGTGTGTGGGAGCCTGGAGTGTCCCTTTAATAATATAAACCCACCCAGTATAACTAACTGTATCCTAACCTACACAGTGCATCTAACGTGTGTGGGAGCCTGGAGTGTCCCTTTAATAATATAAACCCACCCAGTATAACTAACTGTAACCTAACCTACACAGTGCATCTAACGTGTGTGGGAGCCTGGAGTGTCCCTTTAATAATATAACCCCCCCCCCCCCCCCCAGTATATGTGTAAAGGAGTCATTATCAGACTGGAGCAATTTAAATGGAGTCCAAGAGAAATGGGATTATTTAAAAGTTGCACTACTGAAGGCAACAGAAAATTGCATTAGGCTTGTCAGTAAAAGAAAAAAAATTCAAGAAACCACTGTGGTACTCCGCAGATGTAGCCAAAATAGTAAAAAACAAAAAGTTAGGATTTAGTAATTATAAAAAAAAACAGAGTGAGGAAGACAGAATGACCTATAAGATTAGGCAGAAAGAGGCTAAGCAAGTTATAAGAGCTTCCAAATCACACACAGAAGAGAAAATAGCACAGTCCGTAAAAAAAAGTGGGACAAAACTTTGTTTAGATACATAAATGAGAAAAGAAAAGTAAAACAAGGATTAGTTAGATTAAAAACAAAAGAAGGAAGGTATGTAGAAGAGGATAAAGGTCTAGCTGACTGCCTCAATGAATATTTTTGTTCGGTATTTACAGCTGAAAATGAAGGAAAGGGTAACTAAAATTATAGATCAGGGTGGTGCAGTAGACATTGCTTACCTAGATTTCAGTAAGGCTTTTGACACTGTTGCACATAGAAGGCTTATCAATAAACTGCAATCTTTGAGTTTGGATTCCAATATTGTTGAATGGGTAAGGCAGTGGCTGAGTGACAGGCAACAGAGGGTTGTAGTCAATGGAGTATATTCGAAGCTTGGGCTTGTCACCAGTGGGGTACCTCAGGGATCTGTATTGGACCCATTCTCTTTAATATTTTTATTAGTGATATTGCAGAAGGTCTTGATGGTAAGGTATGTCTTTTTGCGGATGATACTAAGATATGTAACATGGTTGATGTTCCAGGAGGGATAAGCCAAATGGCAAATGATTTAGGTAAACTAGAAAAATGGTCAGAGTTGTGGCAACTGACATTTAATGTGGATAAGTGCAAGATAATGCATCTTGGACGTAAAAACCCAAGGGCAGAGTACAGAATATTTGATAGAGTCCTAACCTCAACATCTGAGGAAAGGGATTTAGGGGTGATTATTTCTGATGACTTAAAGGTAGGCAGACAATGTAATAGAGCAGCAGGAAATGCTAGCAGAATGCTTGGTTGTATAGGGAGAGGTATTAGCAGTAGAAAGAGGGAAGTGCTCATGCCATTGTACAGAACACTGGTGAGACCTCACTTGGAGTATTGTACGCAGTACTGGAGACCGTATCTCCAGAAGGATATTGATACTTTAGAGAGAGTTCAGAGAAGGGCTACTAAACTGGTTCATGGATTGCAGGATAAAATTTACTAGGAAAGGTTAAAGGATCTTAACATGTTTAGCTTGGAGGAAAGACGAGACAGGGGGGATATGATAGAAACATTTAAATACATAAAGGGAATCAACACAGTAAAGGAGGAGACTATATTTAAAAGAAGAAAAACTACCACAACAAGAGGACATAGTCTTAAATTAGAGGGACAAAGGTTTAAAAATAATATCAGGAAGTATTACGTTACTGAGAGGGTAGTGGATGCATGGAATAGCCTTCCAGCTGAAGTGGTAGAGGTTAACACAGTAAAGGAGTTTAAGCATGCGTGGGATAGGCATAAGGCTATCCAAACTATAAGATAAGGCCAGGGACTAATGAAAGTATTTAGAAAATTAGGCAGACTAGATGGGCCGAATGGTTCTTATCTGCCGTCACAGTCTTTGTTTCTATGTTTCTATAACTGTAACCTAACCTACACAGTGCATCTAACATGTGTGGGAGCCTGGGGTGTCCCTTTAATAATATAAACCCACCCAGTATAACTGTAACCTAACATACACAGTGCACCTAACATGTGTGGGAGCCTGGAGTGTCCCTTTAATAATATAAACCCACCCAGTATAACTAACCTAACCTACACAGTACAACTCACATGTGTGGGAGCCTGGAGTGTCCCTTTAATAATATAAACCCACCCAATATAACTAACTGTAACCTAACCTACACAGCGCATCTAATGTGTGTGGGAGCCTGGAGTGTCCCTTTAATAATATAAATCCCGTATTTGTTGGTTGAGGGGTTCGAGTGCCAATATATACAGTATTGGGAAGAGAGGACATCTGGAGCCGTTTGAGATGGTGAAGTTGTCAGATGAGAATCCGCCGTTCACTACCTGAGCTGATAGGTGCGAATATAGGGACGATATTAGGGAGATGAACTGTAGGGGGAACTGAAATTTCCCTAGGACCGTGAGGAGGAAGTGCCAGTGGAGCCTGTCAAATGCTTTTTCTGCGTCCAGTGAGAGCATCACACTGGGGGAGCCCCCCACCCCTCCGCAGCCCACCCAGCAAGTCCATCACTTTCCTCACGCCGTCCACCCCCTGCCGTCCACTCACAAACCCCACTTGGTCCGCATGTACGATAGACCCGAGGTTGTGGGGGGGATCCTGGCTAATACTTTGTGTAGAAAGTTTCTCTGGTGTGTGTTCGGGCTGTAGATCCCCACCAGCACGTGCTCCGTATCATTTATCATACAGTGCAGGACAATATACCTCCCTTGTGTATCCTTCTGGATTTTTAACCGTTCGAACGTTAATGAGCGGTGTATTAAAAACGAGACCCCTTTTGATTCATTATTTAAGTTTTTATTGTTCAAATATAATAACAATTTGTCACATTGTGAATTCAGCATCGATAGAGATACATAAAGATACATTGAGATATGAATTATACGATTACATCGCTGAGAGGGTAATTCAGTTGGTTATGTCTTGACTTTCTTTTGCATAGATTGGGATTGTCACAACAACATGTAAAATTAAAACATTTTAAGATTTAAATGGGTACTTGGTGTACATAATTACATTTTGGGTCGTCAACAATATACGGTATGGTATTACTTTTCCTGATCTGTTCTGTGTTTTCTGCTACTGTGTATTGTGTGTTTCACGTTGTTGGTTAGAATGTGCTACTTATATAGTTTTCAGTAGGGCCCAGGTCTTCGTCAGATGTAGTTTGCTGTTGCATTGGGGTAGTCATCTAACGTCTACCTTGTTGGTCTCTGTTCCTCATCGCGCTTCTGACTAACATGAGCCCTCCCCTCCCGTTCTCCCATCTCTCCTCCCATCCCACCCCCCCCACCCCCCCGCTTTGGTGTGAGTTGGTCCCCTCTGAGGGGAGTGCTTTGCTTGTAGTGAATGTATTCCAGAGTTCCCAAACCCTGGCATGTTTCAAATGGTTCCCTATCTTGGTTTGTGATATAACTTCCATTAGTCTCGTATCTTCCACCCTCTGGATCCACTCTCTGATTGATGGTGGTTTGGGTTGTTTCCAACCTTTGGGTATTAACTGAGAGGCTGCTGTGGCCAAGTGAGTGAAAAGAGTCGCGTTTTCGAGAGGCCGTGTGGAGGTAGGAGGAAGATGTATTGTTCTGGAGCTAAAGAGAATGTGGTCTGGAAAATGTTTTGAATAAGTGTGTGGATTCTGTTCCAGTATTTAGCGATTTGTGGACATTGTCACCAGATGTGAGTGTGATGTGCTTCTGTTTGGCCGCACCTCCAGCATTGATCTGTGGATGTAGTGTGTATCGAGTGTATTTTCGCAGGCGTGAGATGCCATCTGGTGACTCTTTTAAAGTTACTCTCTTGAGTTGTGAGTGAGGTAGATGAGGCGTGAACTTTTTTTAGAATGGTTTGCCATTGCTGAGAAGATAGATTAATTCTGAGTTCGTCTGTCCATTTAGTCGTGTAACCTGGGAGACTTTGTTTGTGTGAGTCTGTAATCAGAGTATACATAGTGGAGAGTACTTTTTTAGCGATCAAGTGTGAAGAGCATAGTTGCTCGAATTTAGTCAAGGGTCTGTCTCCTTTGGGCAGTAGGTTATGAGTTTTAACAAAGTTCATCAGTTGGTGGTGGCGCAGTTGTTGTACTACCGTATGGACTGAGGACGGCAAGATTTGGGATAGGGATTTAATTCTACCTTCGTGTGTTACATCTCGTAATTGTAGTGTGGAGCCTTTATGATAGAGGTGAAATGATTGTCCCGAGTCACCTTTTTGGAAGAAGGGGTTATGTGTGATCGGGTACAGTGGAGATGGGTGCGCTTGTATGCCCTAACCTATTATCTGCACCCATTGACCCTCTTACGGTGGACCACCTTCTGTCCACAGCAGTCATACGCTGGGTACACGTTCACCTCCTTACGGTCTTCACACTTCTCATTTTGTCATACCATTCCCATCGATGTAGAAATTCACTATACCCTATAATACGTCTGACGTCTGATCATAGACCTCTTCCGCACCGCACTCTACATCCATTCCCAGCATCAAACTCCCTCATTCCCGCTATGGAGTTCTCACTAGTGATGTCCCGAATGGTTCGCTGGCGTATAGTTCCCGGCGAACATAGCGTGTTCGCGTTCGCCACGGATGGCGAACATATGCGATGTTCGGTCCGCCCCCTATTTTTTTTTTGTGGTCTTTCAGCCAAATTTACTAATACTAAGTAAAAATTACTTAGTATTAGTAAATTGTGCCCCTACTCGCAATACCGCGAGTAGGGGCATGTCTATTAAACAGTGAGCAGCCTGTGGCTGCTCACTGTTAAAAAAAAAACAGGGGGTCCCCCCTCCCTGAGCAGGTGGGGGCCCTAAAGTAAAAAAAGGGGGGAGGAACTATTGTCCTCCCCCCAGCCCCCACCCCTGAGCGATGGCTTGAAATCCATCCAATCACAGTGCTCTTTCAAAGTTCTTTGGAATTTTCCCACGCTGTGTAAAATGACAAAGAGCACTCTGATTGGCTTAAACCAGCCAATCAGAGTGTTCTTAGCCTAATTGCAGGGCGTGGCAAGGCTTTTTAAGCCTTACCCCCCCCCCCCCCCCCTGCAGAGCTCAGTCTGCGCGGAGCCCTCCATGGGTGAAGATGGATTATTTTTGTTTGCGCTCGTTTTTTTTTTATTGCGTCCGTTATTATGGTTTTTTATTTGGCCTTTTTGGGGGCTGAAAAAAGAAGATTTTAGAAGAAAGAAAACATCGAATGGTAAGTTGTTTTTATCTAATTTTTTTTACAGGTTTTTAGTTAAAGGTCCCCCCCTCATTATTTTTAGGGGGGTAGGTTGGGGGATAATTTATTTTTTGTGGGGGGAGTGGGTGACTAGGGTCCCCCCCTTTGTCCCCCCCTTTCCGCTCAGGGGCGGGGGCCGGGGGGGGGACAATAGGTCCCCCCCTTATTGTTAATTTTAGGGCCCCCACCCACCGCTCAGGGGTGGGGGCCGGAGAGGGGGAGGACAGTAGGTCCCCCCCTCATTATCTTTATGGCCCCCACCCACCACCTAGGGGTGGGGGCCAGGGGGGGGGAGGAGAGTAGTTCTCCTCCCCCCCCCTTCAATCACTATTGTGGCCAGAAAGAGTCCCTGTGGGTTTTAAAATTTGCCTGCCTATTGAAGTCTATGGTGGTTCGCCCGGTTCGCGAACATTTGCGGAAGTTCACGTTCACGAACCGAAAATTTTATGTTCGCGACATCACTAGTTCTCACTGCACTATGCAAATCGATCATGCCATACAAGCTATCACTTAGCAAGTAGTAAGGCTTGGTTGAGCAAGATGGACTTATCCAACGCCTTTAATCTACTATCTATTCACCTTTCACTATGGCACCTGGCCTACGTTCGGGCGGCCATCCTCGCTAACCATGTTGTGGCTATTTTCACAGGCTGACTTGGCTGGCAGCAACCTCTCAGCTCTTTTTAGTCTGCTTTTACATTCCTGGTGTCCACCACACAGCCGCTGAAGCTCTTTCACGCTTAGTTTAAGGTCTCCCTACGACCTACTAAATAGCATCCAGGATACAACCTTTACATGAGATAATTTCGGACTAAGCACACAGTTACACCTCATACAGATATGCACACTTCACGCAGTTTCACGACTACTCTATCACTCACGCCAGGGCTTTGTATATTGTTCCATGTCACAAGTAGACAGTGACACTGAGACTTTTTTAAACTATTGTACTTTTTGCCTTTTCCTCTAAACCTACATATCAAGCATCTTCTTTATACCTCCTATGCTTACACTCCGCTTTACGTATCCAAGGTCAGCCACACACTATAAGTACTAATCCATTACTTCACATCTAAACCTTCCATTTAGGTAAGCTACATCATGGCTTCCTTCGCTGGTCTCTCTTTTTAGCAGAAGCGCTGCATCAGCGGTTCCAAGCTCTTACACCCGAGTCCACATCACTAGGTGATGGGGCCACAGGTAATCCTCAGCTCAGTTACATATATACCTCAATCAGAGTAAAAGCTCCTTACTAGCTTTCAGTACCCACGCTGTATAAACTTGCAATAAAGTGTGTTTTCTTTGAATCCTCTTTTTGCCCTCTTTTACAGGCCTACTCGTACGTTGGTTTCGGCACACCTCAACCAACTTTGCTTCTCCTTCTACATTCCATTACGTATTAGATAAATTCCGAGCACAAGTATATGTATACACACACATACATAAACTGCTGTGTGTGTGTGTGTGTGTGTGTGTGTGCTGTTAGTGCGCTGTGTGAGGGTGCTGTGTGTATAAGGGTGCTGTGTGTGTGTGTGTGTGTGTGAGGGTGCTGTTAGTGTGATGTGTGTGTGAGGGTGCTGGTAGTGTGATGTGTGTGTGAGGGTGCTGGTAGTGTGCTATGTGTGTGAGGGTGCTGGTAGTGTGCTGTGTGTTAGGGTCCTGTTAGTGTGCTGTGTGAGGGTGATGTGTGTGTGAGGGTGCTGTTTGTGTGAGGGTGCTGTTTGTGTCGTGTGTTTGTGAGGGTGCTGTTAGTGTGCTGTGTGTGAATGTGCTGCTAGTGTGCTGTGTGTGAGGGTGTTGTGTGTGTTTGCGAGGGTGCTGTTAGTGTGCTGTGTGTGAGGGTGTTGTGTGTTTGTAAGGGTGCTGTGTGTGTGTGTTTGTGAGGGTGCTGTTAGTGTACTGTGTGTGTGTGTGAGGGTGCTGTATGTGTGCTGTGTGTGTGTGGGTGCTGTTTGTGTGCTGTGTGTGTGAGGGTGCTGTGTGCGCGCGCTGTTTGTGTTAGGGTGCTGTGTGTGTGCTGTATGTGTGTGTGTGTGCTGTATGTTTGGAGGGATTGTGAAGGTGGGGGCAGATTAGTAAATATCCCCCCTCCCTTCTTACCTTATGTAGGGAGAGTGGATCCTTGCTGCCATGTGCCATCCCTGGTGGTCCAGTGGAGAGTTCACTCTTGCGAGATCTGAGCATTCCCGCGGCTCAGATCTCGCTTCTGTCTAGAGCTCCCCAGGTCCTCTCCTGCCTGCCTCCATGCTGCTGTGGGCCGGTGAGGTAGATCTTTGATCTCCTCTCTCCTCGCCGGCCAATGGAGGCCTAAAGCAGAGCCGGCACTCAGATAGCGCCGGCAGGGGTCAAGTCCTGGGGAATAAAGTGTGGGAACTCACCCAAGATTCCCCCCCCCCCCCCAAAAAAAAATAATAATATCCATTTGTGTGTGTATATATATATATACACATACACGTGCACACACACACTGACACACATACACACACACATATATATATATATATATACACGCGTACACACATACTTACAGAAACACACACACATACCTTCACAGACACACATACATTCACAGAAACGCACACATACATTCACAGACACACATACATTCACAGAAACGCACACATACATTCACCGAAACGCACACATACATTCACAGACACACATACATTCACAGAAACGCACACATACTCAGACACACACTACATTCACAGACACACACACATACTCAGGCACACACACATACATTCACAGACACACACACATACTCAGACACACACACATACATTCACAGACACACACACATACTCAGACACACACACATACATTCACAGACACACACACATACTCAGACACACACACATACATTCACAGACACACACACATACTCAGACACACACACATACATTCACAGACACACACACATACTCAGACACACACACATATACATTCACAGACACACACACATACATTCACAGACACACACACATACTCGGACACACACACATACATTCACAGACACACACACATACTCAGACACACACACATAAATTCACAGACACACACACGCATTCATTCACAGACACACACACATACATTCACAGACACACACACATACTCAGACACACACACATACTTAGACACTCACACATTATTATTTTTTTAATTTAAAAAATATCCACCCAGCCTCCCTACCTGGAGAGCTTGCGTGGACCTGTCCCTGGGGTCCAGTGGGGATTTGGGGGGCAGAGTGCCTGCAGGACTCACAGGTGTGCAGCGGGTTCAGGGTGTGATTAGGGTGTGCAGTGGGTTCAGGGTGTGATCAGGATGTGCCCAGGCAGCCCATGGTGTGTTACATGGTGTGTTACATGGTGTGTTACATGGTGTTACATGGTGTGTTACATGGTGTTACATGGTGTTACATGGTGTGTTACATGGTGTTACATGGTGTTACATGGTGTGTTACATGGTGTTACATGGTGTTACATGGTGTGTTACATGGTGTGTTACATGGTGTGTTACATGGTGTTACATGGTGTTACATGGTGTGTTACATGGTGTTACATGGTGTGTTACATGGTGTGTTACATGGTGTGTTACATGGTGTGTTACATGGTGTGTTACATGGTGTTACATGGTGTGTTACATGGTGTGTTACATGGTGTGTTACATGGTGTGTTACATGGTGTTACATGGTGTTACATGGTGTGTTACATGGTGTGTTACATGGTGTGTTACATGGTGCTACATGGTGTTACATGGTGTGTTACATGGTGTGTTACATGGTGTGTTACATGGTGTGTTACATGGTGTTACATGGTGTGTTACATGGTGTGTTACATGGTGTGTTACATGGTGTTACATGGTGTGTTACATGGTGTTACATGGTGTTACATGGTGTGTTACATGGTGTTACATGGTGTGTTACATGGTGTGTTACATGGTGTGTTACATGGTGTTACATGGTGTGTTACATGGTGTGTTACATGGTGTGTTACATGGTGTTACATGGTGTGTTACATGGTGTTACATGGTGTGTTACATGGTGTTACATGGTGTGTTACATGGTGTGTTACATGGTGTTACATGGTGTGTTACATGGTGTGTTACATGGTGTGTTACATGGTGTTACATGGTGTGTTACATGGTGTTACATGGTGTGTTACATGGTGTGTTACATGGTGTTACATGGTGTGTTACATGGTGTGTTACATGGTGTTACATGGTGTGTTACATGGTGTGTTACATGGTGTTACATGGTGTGTTACATGGTGTGTTACATGGTGTGTTACATGGTGTGTTACATGGTGTGTTACATGGTGTGTTACATGGTGTGTTACATGGTGTTACATGGTGTGTTACATGGTGTGTTACATGGTGTGTTACATGGTGTGTTACATGGTGTGTTACATGGTGTTACATGGTGTGTTACATGGTGTTACATGGTGTGTTACATGGTGTTACATGGTGTGTTACATGGTGTTACATGGTGTGTTACATGGTGTGTTACATGGTGTTACATGGTGTGTTACATGGTGTTACATGGTGTGTTACATGGTGTTACATGGTGTGTTACATGGTGTGTTACATGGTGTGTTACATGGTGTGTTACATGGTGTTACATGGTGTGTTACATGGTGTGTTACATGGTGTGTTACATGGTGTGTTACATGGTGTTACATGGTGTTACATGGTGTGTTACATGGTGTTACATGGTGTGTTACATGGTGTTACATGGTGTGTTACATGGTGTTACATGGTGTGTTACATGGTGTTACATGGTGTGTTACATGGTGTTACATGGTGTGTTACATGGTGTGTTACATGGTGTTACATGGTGTGTTACATGGTGTTACATGGTGTGTTACATGGTGTTACATGGTGTGTTACATGGTGTTACATGGTGTGTTACATGGTGTTACATGGTGTGTTACATGGTGTGTTACATGGTGTGTTACATGGTGTTACATGGTGTTACATGGTGTGTTACATGGTGTTACATGGTGTGTTACATGGTGTTACATGGTGTGTTACATGGTGTGTTACATGGTGTTACATGGTGTGTTACATGGTGTGTTACATGGTGTGTTACATGGTGTGTTACATGGTGTGTTACATGGTGTGTTACATGGTGTTACATGGTGTGTTACATGGTGTTACATGGTGTGTTACATGGTGTTACATGGTGTGTTACATGGTGTTACATGGTGTGTTACATGGTGTGTTACATGGTGTGTTACATGGTGTTACATGGTGTGTTACATGGTGTGTTACATGGTGTTACATGGTGTGTTACATGGTGTGTTACATGGTGTTACATGGTGTGTTACATGGTGTGTTACATGGTGTTACATGGTGTTACATGGTGTTACATGGTGTGTTACATGGTGTTACATGGTGTGTTACATGGTGTTACATGGTGTGTTACATGGTGTATTACATGGTGTGTTACATGGTGTTACATGGTGTGTTACATGGTGTTACATGGTGTGTTACATGGTGTGTTACATGGTGTGTTACATGGTGTTACATGGTGTGTTACATGGTGTGTTACATGGTGTGTTACATGGTGTGTTACATGGTGTGTTACATGGTGTGTTACATGGTGTTACATGGTGTGTTACATGGTGTGTTACATGGTGTGTTACATGGTGTTACATGGTGTGTTACATGGTGTTACATGGTGTGTTACATGGTGTGTTACATGGTGTGTTACATGGTGTGTTACATGGTGTTACATGGTGTTACATGGTGTGTTACATGGTGTGTTACATGGTGTTACATGGTGTTACATGGTGTTACATGGTGTGTTACATGGTGTTACATGGTGTGTTACATGGTGTGTTACATGGTGTGTTACATGGTGTGTTACATGGTGTTACATGGTGTTACATGGTGTGTTACATGGTGTTACATGGTGTGTTACATGGTGTTACATGGTGTTACATGGTGTGTTACATGGTGTGTTACATGGTGTTACATGGTGTTACATGGTGTGTTACATGGTGTGTTACATGGTGTTACATGGTGTGTTACATGGTGTGTTACATGGTGTTACATGGTGTTACATGGTGTGTTACATGGTGTGTTACATGGTGTGTTACATGGTGTGTTACATGGTGTTACATGGTGTTACATGGTGTGTTACATGGTGTTACATGGTGTGTTACATGGTGTTACATGGTGTTACATGGTGTGTTACATGGTGTGTTACATGGTGTTTGTTACATGGTGTGTTACATGGTGTGTTACATGGTGTTACATGGTGTGTTACATGGTGTGTTACATGGTGTGTTACATGGTGTGTTACATGGTGTTACATGGTGTGTTACATGGTGTTACATGGTGTTACAAGGTGTGTTACATGGTGTTACATGGTGTTACATGGTGTGTTACATGGTGTTACATGGTGTGTTACATGGTGTGTTACATGGTGTTACATGGTGTTACAAGGTGTGTTACATGGTGTTACATGGTGTTACATGGTGTGTTACATGGTGTTACATGGTGTGTTACATGGTGTGTTACATGGTGTTACATGGTGTTACATGGTGTGTTACATGGTGTGTTACATGGTGTGTTACATGGTGTTACATGGTGTGTTACATGGTGTTACATGGTGTGTTACATGGTGTGTTACATGGTGTTACATGGTGTGTTACATGGTGTTACATGGTGTGTTACATGGTGTGTTACATGGTGTTACATGGTGTGTTACATGGTGTGTTACATGGTGTGTTACATGGTGTTACATGGTGTGTTACATGGTGTTACATGGTGTTACATGGTGTGTTACATGGTGTTACATGGTGTGTTACATGGTGTGTTACATGGTGTGTTACATGGTGTGTTACATGGTGTTACATGGTGTTACATGGTGTGTTACATGGTGTGTTACATGGTGTTACATGGTGTGTTACATGGTGTTACATGGTGTGTTACATGGTGTTACATGGTGTTACATGGTGTGTTACATGGTGTGTTACATGGTGTTACATGGTGTGTTACATGGTGTGTTACATGCTGTTACATGGTGTTACATGGTGTGTTACATGGTGTGTTACATGGTGTTACATGGTGTGTTACATGGTGTGTTACATGGTGTGTTACATGGTGTGTTACATGGTGTGTTACATGGTGTTACATGGTGTTACATGGTGTGTTACATGGTGTGTTACATGGTGTTTGTTACATGGTGTGTTACATGGTGTGTTACATGGTGTTACATGGTGTGTTACATGGTGTGTTACATGGTGTGTTACATGGTGTTACATGGTGTGTTACATGGTGTGTTACATGGTGTTACATGGTGTGTTACATGGTGTGTTACATGGTGTGTTACATGGTGTGTTACATGGTGTGTTACATGGTGTTACATGGTGTGTTACATGGTGTGTTACATGGTGTGTTACATGGTGTGTTACATGGTGTGTTACATGGTGTGTTACATGGTGTTACATGGTGTTACATGGTGTTACATGATGTGTTACATGGTGTGTTACATGGTGTGTTACATGGTGTGTTACATGGTGTTACATGGTGTGTTACATGGTGTGTTACATGGTGTGTTACATGGTGTTACATGGTGTGTTACATGGTGTGTTACATGGTGTTACATGGTGTGTTACATGGTGTGTTACATGGTGTTACAAGGTGTGTTACATGGTGTTACATGGTGTTACATGGTGTGTTACATGGTGTTACATGGTGTGTTACATGGTGTTACATGGTGTGTTACATGGTGTGTTACATGGTGTGTTACATGGTGTGTTACATGGTGTGTTACATGGTGTGTTACATGGTGTGTTACATGGTGTTACATGGTGTTACATGGTGTTACATGGTGTGTTACATGGTGTGTTACATGGTGTGTTACATGGTGTGTTACATGGTGTGTTACATGGTGTTACATGGTGTGTTACATGGTGTGTTACATGGTGTTACATGGTGTGTTACATGGTGTGTTACATGGTGTGTTACATGGTGTTACATGGTGTGTTACATGGTATGTTACATGGTGTTACATGGTGTGTTACATGGTGTGTTACATGGTGTTACAAGGTGTGTTACATGGTGTTACATGGTGTGTTACATGGTGTGTTACATGGTGTGTTACATGGTGTGTTACATGGTGTTACATGGTGTGTTACATGGTGTGTTACATGGTGTGTTACATGGTGTGTTACATGGTGTTACATGGTGTTACATGGTGTGTTACATGGTGTTACATGGTGTGTTACATGGTGTTACATGGTGTTACATGGTGTGTTACATGGTGTGTTACATGGTGTGTTACATGGTGTGTTACATGGTGTTACATGGTGTGTTACATGGTGTTACATGGTGTGTTACATGGTGTGTTACATGGTGTTACATGGTGTTACATGGTGTGTTACATGGTGTTACATGGTGTGTTACATGGTGTGTTACATGGTGTGTTACATGGTGTGTTACATGGTGTGTTACATGGTGTTACATGGTGTGTTACATGGTGTGTTACATGGTGTGTTACATGGTGTGTTACATGGTGTTACATGGTGTGTTACATGGTGTTACATGGTGTGTTACATGGTGTGTTACATGGTGTGTTACATGGTGTGTTACATGGTGTTACATGGTGTGTTACATGGTGTGTTACATGGTGTGTTACATGGTGTGTTACATGGTGTGTTACATGGTGTGTTGCATGGTGTTACATGGTGTGTTACATGGTGTGTTACATGGTGTTACATGGTGTTACATGGTGTTACATGGTGTTACATGGTGTGTTACATGGTGTTACATGGTGTGTTACATGGTGTTACATGGTGTGTTACATGGTGTGTTACATGGTGTGTTACATGGTGTGTTACATGGTGTTACATGGTGTGTTACATGGTGTGTTACATGGTGTGTTACATGGTGTTACATGGTGTGTTACATGGTGTTACATGGTGTGTTACATGGTGTGTTATATGGTGTTACATGGTGTGTTACATGGTGTGTTACATGGTGTGTTACATGGTGTGTTACATGGTGTTACATGGTGTTACATGGTGTTACATGGTGTTACATGGTGTGTTACATGGTGTTACATGGTGTGTTACATGGTGTTACATGGTGTTACATGGTGTGTTACATGGTGTGTTACATGGTGTGTTACATGGTGTTATATGGTGTGTTACATGGTGTTACATGGTGTGTTACATGGTGTGTTACATGGTGTTAGATGGTGTTACATGGTGTGTTACATGGTGTTACATGGTGTGTTACATGGTGTGTTACATGGTGTGTTACATGGTGTGTTACATGGTGTGTTACATGGTGTTACATGGTGTGTTACATGGTGTGTTACATGGTGTGTTACATGGTGTTACATGGTGTGTTACATGGTGTTACATGGTGTGTTACATGGTGTGTTACATGGTGTGTTACATGGTGTGTTACATGGTGTTACATGGTGTGTTACATGGTGTGTTACATGGTGTGTTACATGGTGTGTTACATGGTGTGTTACATGGTGTTACATGGTGTTACATGGTGTGTTACATGGTGTTACATGGTGTTACATGGTGTTACATGGTGTGTTACATGGTGTTACATGGTGTGTTACATGGTGTTACATGGTGTTACATGGTGTTACATGGTGTGTTACATGGTGTGTTACATGGTGTGTTACATGGTGTTACATGGTGTGTTACATGGTGTTACATGGTGTGTTACATGGTGTGTTACATGGTGTTACATGGTGTTACATGGTGTTACATGGTGTTACATGGTGTGTTACATGGTGTTACATGGTGTGTTACATGGTGTGTTACATGGTGTTACATGGTGTGTTACATGGTGTTACATGGTGTGTTACATGGTGTTACATGGTGTGTTACATGGTGTTACATGGTGTGTTACATGGTGTGTTACATGGTGTGTTACATGGTGTTACATGGTGTGTTACATGGTGTTACATGGTGTGTTACATGGTGTGTTACATGGTGTGTTACATGGTGTTACATGGTGTGTTACATGGTGTTACATGGTGTGTTACATGGTGTTACATGGTGTGTTACATGGTGTGTTACATTGTGTGTTACATGGTGTTACATGGTGTGTTACATGGTGTTACATGGTGTTACATGGTGTGTTACATGGTGTGTTACATGGTGTGTTACATGGTGTGTTACATGGTGTGTTACATGGTGTGTTACATGGTGTGACATGGTGTGTTACATGGTGTTACATGGTGTTACATGGTGTTACATGGTGTGTTACATGGTGTTACATGGTGTGTTACATGGTGTTACATGGTGTGTTACATGGTGTTACATGGTGTTACATGGTGTGTTACATGGTGTGTTACATGGTGTGTTACATGGTGTTACATGGTGTTACATGGTGTGTTACATGGTGTTACATGGTGTGTTACATGGTGTGTTACATGGTGTTACATGGTGTTACATGGTGTGTTACATGGTGTGTTACATGGTGTGTTACATGGTGTTACATGGTGTGTTACATGGTGTGTTACATGGTGTGTTACATGGTGTTACATGGTGTGTTACATGGTGTTACATGGTGTTACATGGTGTTACATGGTGTGTTACATGGTGTGTTACATGGTGTGTTACATGGTGTTACATGGTGTGTTACATGGTGTTACATGGTGTGTTACATGGTGTTACATGGTGTGTTACATGGTGTTACAAGGTGTGTTACATGGTGTTACATGGTGTGTTACATGGTGTTACAAGGTGTGTTACATGGTGTTACATGGTGTTACATGGTGTTACATGGTGTGTTACATGGTGTGTTACATGGTGTGTTACATGGTGTTACATGGTGTGTTACATGGTGTGTTACATGGTGTGTTACATGGTGTTACATGGTGTGTTACATGGTGTGTTACATGGTGTGTGTAGCGGAGAGCTGATTTCTCGCAGCTATTCTCCACTTTAGATCCAAGGAAGGCTCAGGAACAAGTCATTAGTAAATCCACAGCAGAGTTTCCAGCAGGTAAAAAGGTACCGAAATATCCCCACAGCACTCCCAATAACTGGACGACACACAGTTTCAGGAGTAGAACTGACAATCGTTTATTCCAAGGTTTCTTATAAAGCCTGCTCCCATGCAAGGGAGGGAACTACAGTAATTATGACAATAGCCAATGCAGTGCTTGTTACCTCCCACACATCTCCTCCCCTCAGAGAGAGTCATAATCCCCTTAACTTGTACAGTACTTTACCCCAAACTTGGATGTACCCCTAAACCATCACATATCCTTAATATTAGGGTACCGCTAGGTAGCCCTGATCTGGGTGAATATAATATCCAAAATTCACCCAGATCGGACCAGGGGTTCGGCAGTTACAGGAAGGTGAAGTTTGACCGACCGCACACGAGTTGGTATCCGAAAAGGGTTCCATGAGAATGGGCCCTGCGGTCGGTCTCCGTTCGGCAGTTAAAACAGACATTTATAACTGCCATCCATACTTTAATTCACCTAGATAGTGATTCCCTCATTCGGTACTTTGTAACTACCGAATGGGGATTCGTTAAGTCTCTCCGTTCGGCAGTTACGGAGTGTGACAGACCTCTTTCTAGTGTAACCGATACCATCTCGGAGAATTGCCGTTGCATATGGATTGTTGGGGATTTCGGGTACTTGTGGATCCGTACGGTATACATCGCCACGTGGAGAGAACAATGGGTCGCGGCCATTTTGACCGCGTGGACTAATGACCGAACTTTCCACACGATGAATTCCGACCTTACCAACGACATACGCCCATGCTAGTCGACGGATCCAAAGTACCGAACTAAAGACACCCGGTCCAACAGAGAGTTTTCGTTTATCTTGTATAGTTTTTGAGTAATTGGTGCAAACGTGTATCTGGCGAACGGCCCAACCGATCTAGGGGATTTTCACGTATATTGTTCCCCTAGATCTCCGTTCCCTAATACACGTAGCACAATGTATTTTCGTTGCATATTGTGTGTGTTATATAAACTTGTAATAATGTTATAATATTCTGCTCGGTACAGTGGGAGTGACTCCCACTGTAAATGTATTATCTCCTCCGGATACGGGGAGGAGTTGTTGTACGGCATAAAAGCCCGAGTTACCGAATAAACATTACTCTTACTTTTGACCCTCAACACAGAGTCTCGTCTCGTGCTTGGAGGGGATGACTATTACTTGGATATCGTAATTATGGGGAACCTGTTGTGCTGTAGCTAACTTCGTGCTTGGGGGAAAGGACACCTTCTCAGCGGCGTAAACCCCCTACTACACCGGGGTGCCGCTACAATTGGTGGCAGCGGCGGGATCGTTCTTTCACCCCAGAAGGACAGCTACCGAGAGCAATCAGGATGGAGGCCTACTACGGAAGGTTGAAACGATCTACCCTAAAAGACTTGTTGGAGAGCCGTGGTCGTTCGGCTAGCAACAAAAAGAAAAGAGACATTTTGGCAGAGTTGGTCGCATTGGACTTAGCTGAACAGAATGACGGACTGGATGTCGACCCAAACCCAGAACCGGAGATCGCTTTGGTCCGAACGCCAGCAGATGAACAATTCGACCACGAGGTGAGGGTAAGGCTGGCTCACTACGGACCCAACCCCTCACCTAGGATTGTAACCCAAGTCATTGCGGCAGTCGATGCCAACCGGCGCCAGACTTCCACTGGCACCAGTCCAATTGCGGGGACTTTCCAAACTCCCGAGGAAAAGAGGAAAGTACACTTTGCCGCTTTTAAAAATTTTGTGGAAACAGAGGGGGAGATTGACCAATACCTAGCGGACTTTGAACGTCAATGTGCCCTACATAAAGTACCCTCCGAGGAGTGGGTCAAAATTTTGTCTGGCAAATTATCCGGACGAGCCAGCGATGCTTTCCGGGCGATCCCGGACCATGAGGTGGGAAGCTACCGATTGGTAAAAGAAGCTCTATTGTCCCGATATGCAGTAACCCCCGAAGCATATCGGAGACGCTTCCGGGAATCCCGAAAGCAAACCGGTGACTCCTACACCGAATGGGCCTGCCGATTACAACGCACGGCTGGCCACTGGATGGATGGGTGCCAAGCTACCACCGCGGAGGAGGTTTTACAGTTGTTTTTGCTGGAACATTTTTTTGAAAAGGTGGACAAGGAGCTCAGAGAGTGGATTCGGGATAGGAGACCACTTACCCTACCCGAAGCCGCCCGGTTGGCCGACGAGTATGCAGACGCCCGCAAACCCGATCTCTCGGTCCAAAAGACAGCTGCCCGAGTAGAAAGCCGCCCTGTCGGCCCTACTCCAACCACCCCCACTATCCAACCTAGCTACAACACTTCCTCCCGCTTCACCCAGTCAAGTGTCCCGGACCGCCGGCGGTGCCATAGGTGTCAGCAAGTGGGTCACCTGAGGGACAAATGCCCACTTGATCCCGCTCGACAAACGTCCTGGAGGAAGCCCGCTGAAGGGAACCCCCGACCTTTTACCTCAGGGGCCCATTGCATTGAAGCGCAACCTCTGGGGGAAGAGCAATGGGAGATTTTACACGAGGCCAATCCCCTATATGCGGCTGCTGTAGACAACCGGCAGCATCACCGACAAACAGTCCGAGTGAATGGACAAGTTGTCAGTGGGTTACGAGACACTGGGGCCACCTTAACCTTGATTCAACACGACCTGGTCCCAGAAAAAGAACATACTGGCCAAACGGTGGCCGTTAGAGTGGCCGGGGGTGCAGTACATCGCCTCCCCACGGCCCGAGTGCATTTGGATTGGGGGGTGGGAGCTGGCCAAGTGAATGTGGGCCTGATGAAAGGGCTACCCGCGGAAGTACTTTTGGGAAATGACTTAGCCCCGCTGTTGTCCGCTTTTGCTCCTCAAGGCCCTGCTGGAGCCTGCCCTGTCACCACCCGGGCTCAGGCTCGTGCAATTGGAATCGGCCCGCCAGTCGCGGAGACCCAGGTAAGATCTGACCCTCCGACTGTGACCTTAGGACAGACCCCCTTAGACTGGGATACCCCTGAGACGTTTGGGAGGGAGACGCGGGAAGACGTCACTCTCCGGAAATATAGGGATAAGGCAGAGAAAGGGGAACCGGGGACAGATGGGGAAAGCTACGAGTGGGTGGGGGATAGACTGTATAGGATCCCCCAGGAGCCCGCAGCCGGTAAAAACCCCGTCCCACAGAAGCAACTAGTGCTACCGAAAAAATACAGGCGAGAGATCATGAGGATCGCTCACGATATACCCTTAGCTGGCCATTCAGGAGTACGTCGCACGGCCCATAGGATTACCCAGAATTTCTTCTGGCCAGGGTTTAACCGGGACGTGCGACAATATTGCAGAACCTGTGACACTTGCCAACGGGTGGGTAAGAGGGGAGATCGCCCGAAGGCCAAATTAATGTCGATGCCGATCATTGGGGAACCCTTCTATAGGGTCGCCGTCGACATTGTAGGCCCCCTAGCGCGACATAGCCCGTCCGGTAAGAAGTACATTCTTACCGTGGTGGACTATGGGACCCGGTACCCCGAGGCGGTGCCCCTGCCGAATATTGAAGCGGAGACGGTAGCCGATGCCTTGGTAAAGATATTCACTCGGGTGGGATTCCCTAAAGAAATCCTATCCGACCAGGGAACCCAGTTCACTGCCGTACTCACACAGCAGTTATGGAAAGTGTGCCACATTAAACCCCTGCTCAGTTCCCCGTACCACCCTCAAACTAACGGCCTCTGTGAGCGCTTTAATGGGACTCTCAAACAAATGTTGAGGACCTTTACGGACGGTTGCAGAGACTGGGAGAGATTCTTACCCCACCTGTTATTTGC
The DNA here is from genome assembly GCF_036172605.1 of Pelobates fuscus. NCBI lineage: Eukaryota > Metazoa > Chordata > Amphibia > Anura > Pelobatidae > Pelobates > Pelobates fuscus. Next base: position 953,337 of record NC_086324.1, on the reverse strand, counting down.
CTATAGGGAGGTCCCCCAAGAATCTACGGGTTTTTCTCCCTTTGAGTTATTGTATGGGAGGAGGGTGCGAGGACCCCTCGATCTCATTCGGGACCACTGGGAAGGGGAAACCGAACAGGCAGGGACACCTATTGTGCCATATGTCCTGGAGCTCCGGGACCGCATGGAGCAACTCTCCCTATTGGTAAGGGAGAATCTCCAGGCGGCCCAGGGGCGACAGAAACGATGGTACGATAGGGGTGCCCGGCAACGACTGTTCCATATAGGGCAGAAGGTATTGGTGCTAAAACCGGTGAAGGACAACAAACTGCAGGCTGCGTGGCAGGGTCCTTACAAGGTTTTAGCCCAACTCTGTGATACCACCTACCTTATTGCCAGCTGTGCAGATGAAAGGATCCAACGCTCCTTTCATGTGAACATGCTGAAAGAGTACCAAGAGCGACAGGAAGATGTTAACGCTGTTTGTGCCCCAGCTACTGATGACCCTGAAAATTTACCCCTACCTGACCTGCTGGAAAAGGAGACTCACCCCGACCTAGTTAGCCTAGTGAAACTGGGAGAACGACTGAACCCTACGGAGCTAGAGCAGGCTAGACAGCTCCTATGGGAGAAGCAGAGTACCTTCTCCCAGGAGCCAGGATACACAACCCTGGCCATACACAAAGTAGAGACCCCAGGGCAGGCCCCCCTCCGACAACCCCCGTACCGTATTCCGGAAGCCGTCCGGGACGGAATGCTGAAGGAAATACGGGAAATGACACAGCTGGGGGTCATTGAGCCATCCGACAGTCCCTGGGCCTCTCCCGTAGTCTTAGTCCCCAAGAAAGACGGAACCACTCGGTTCTGCGTCGACTACAGGCGGCTAAATGAAAAGACTACCACTGACGCTTACCCCATGCCTCGGGTAGACGAATTATTAGATCGCATAGCCAGGGGTAACTACCTCTCTACCATAGACCTCTGCAAGGGTTATTGGCAGATCCCCCTGGCCGAGGATGCCGTGCCCAAGTCGGCCTTTGTCACCCCGTTTGGCTTATACCAATTTAAGGTCATGCCATTCGGGATGAAAAATGCCCCGGCTACGTTCCAGCGAATGGTGGATCGGCTCCTCGATGGCTTCCAGGAGTTTGCGTGTGCATACCTGGATGACATTGCGATCTACAGTGAGTCTTGGGAAGAACATTTAGTCCACGTAGGGGTAGTCCTAGATAAGATTCGGGCCGCGGGCCTGACACTAAAACCCGAGAAATGCCATCTAGGAATGGCCGAGGTCCAATACCTGGGACACCGGGTGGGGTGTGGAAACCAGAGACCGGAGCCTGCCAAGGTTGAGGCAGTAGCAAACTGGCCCACACCGAATACCAAGACCCAGGTATTGGCCTTCTTAGGGACCGCCGGGTACTATAGACGCTTTGTCCCTGATTATAGCACGGTAGCCAAACCTTTGACTGACTTGACCAAAAAGAATTTACCCAGACAGGTCCTGTGGTCTCCCGCTTGCGAAGCCGCCTTTCAATCTCTCAAACATGCTCTTGTTAATGCTCCTGTCTTGGCTGCCCCAGTACCTAACAAACGTTTCCTTGTACATACAGACGCTTCCATGTATGGACTGGGGGCTGTGCTGAGCCAAATCGGGGAAGATGGAAAGGAGCATCCGGTCGCATACCTCAGCCGAAAGCTGTTACCGAGGGAAGTGAGTTATGCGGCCGTAGAGAAAGAGTGCCTGGCCCTGGTATGGGCATTGAAAAAACTAACACCTTATTTGTATGGACAGGAATTCTCTTTGGTAACAGATCACAATCCATTGGTATGGCTTAACCGGGTCGCAGGAGACAACGGCCGATTGCTGAGATGGAGCTTGGCCCTGCAAACGTACAATTTCACCATCAGCTATCGACCCGGTAAGCTAAATGGCAACGCCGATGGGTTGTCTCGACAACTGGACAATTCTCCGGACAAATGAATTCCGGTCATCCCTAAGTTAATCCGAAAGGATCAATCCAGGTCTGCCGGAGTGTACCACTAGGAGGGAGCCGTGTGACAGACCTCTTTCTAGTGTAACCGATACCATCTCGGAGAATTGCCGTTGCATATGGATTGTTGGGGATTTCGGGTACTTGTGGATCCGTACGGTATACATCGCCACGTGGAGAGAACAATGGGTCGCGGCCATTTTGACCGCGTGGACTAATGACCGAACTTTCCACACGATGAATTCCGACCTTACCAACGACATACGCCCATGCTAGTCGACGGATCCAAAGTACCGAACTAAAGACACCCGGTCCAACAGAGAGTTTTCGTTTATCTTGTATAGTTTTTGAGTAATTGGTGCAAACGTGTATCTGGCGAACGGCCCAACCGATCTAGGGGATTTTCACGTATATTGTTCCCCTAGATCTCCGTTCCCTAATACACGTAGCACAATGTATTTTCGTTGCATATTGTGTGTGTTATATAAACTTGTAATAATGTTATAATATTCTGCTCGGTACAGTGGGAGTGACTCCCACTGTAAATGTATTATCTCCTCCGGATACGGGGAGGAGTTGTTGTACGGCATAAAAGCCCGAGTTACCGAATAAACATTACTCTTACTTTTGACCCTCAACACAGAGTCTCGTCTCGTGCTTGGAGGGGATGACTATTACTTGGATATCGTAATTATGGGGAACCTGTTGTGCTGTAGCTAACTTCGTGCTTGGGGGAAAGGACACCTTCTCAGCGGCGTAAACCCCCTACTACACCGGGGTGCCGCTACACGGAGCTCTGGAGGTCTCAGCGGTGTTTGGTTGTTGGAGTGTCCGATTTGAGTTCCAGACACTCGACGACAAAACACCGCTGAGATTTTCATGCGTAAGATGGCCGCCGCCACGTGTACGCATGCCGAATGGCGGCCACCCAGGCACACTGTTAATGAGCCGGTTAACTTGCGGTTTGGAGAGAATGTGAACCTTAATGGCTGGCACACTTCTCTCCGGGGTGGTCTCTCCGTTCGGTAGTTTCCAGAAGTATATAGTACGGATGGAAACTACCGAATAACATACAATTCACATATTACATAGGCGAATAGCAATTTCAACATAGGTAAAAATATAACAATTACAGTCACACAGGCATTTTGCAGGACAGGCTTACTGCGTTCCGCTACAGTGTGTTACATGGTGTGTTACATGGTGTTACATGGTGTTACATGGTGTGTTACATGGTGTGTTACATGGTGTGTTACATGGTGTGTTACATTGTGTTACATGGTGTGTTACATGGTGTTACATGGTGTTACATGGTGTTACATGGTGTGTTACATGGTGTTACATGGTGTGTTACATGGTGTGTTACATGGTGTTACATGGTGTTACATGGTGTGTTACATGGTGTTACATGGTGTGTTACATGGTGTGTTACATGGTGTGTTACATGGTGTTACATGGTGTGTTACATGGTGTTACATGGTGTGTTACATGGTGTGTTACATGGTGTGTTACATGGTGTGTTACATGGTGTGTTACATGGTGTGTTACATGGTGTTACATGGTGTGTTACATGGTGTGTTACATGGTGTGTTACATGGTGTTACATGGTGTTACATGGGGTGTTACATGGTGTTACATGGTGTGTTACATGGTGTGTTACATGGTGTGTTACATGGTGTGTTACATGGTGTGTTACATGGTGTTACATGGTGTTACATGGTGTTACATGGTGTGTTACATGGTGTGTTACATGGTGTTACATGGTGTGTTACATGGTGTTACATGGTGTTACATGGTGTGTTACATGGTGTGTTACATGGTGTTACATGGTGTGTTACATGGTGTTACATGGTGTTACATGGTGTGTTACATGGTGTGTTACATGGTGTGTTACATGGTGTTACATGGTGTTACATGGTGTTACATGGTGTTACATGGTGTGTTACATGGTGTTACATGGTGTGTTACATGGTGTTACATGGTGTGTTACATGGTGTGTTACATGGTGTGTTACAGGGTGTGTTACATGGTGTGTTACATGGTGTTACATGGTGTTACATGGTGTGTTACATGGTGTTACATGGTGTGTTACATGGTGTGTTACATGGTGTTACATGGTGTTACATGGTGTGTTACATGGTGTGTTACATGGTGTGTTACATGGTGTGTTACATGGTGTTACATGGTGTTACATGGTGTGTTACATGGTGTGTTACATGGTGTTACATGGTGTTACATGGTGTGTTACATGGTGTGTTACATGGTGTGTTACATGGTGTTACATGGTGTTACATGGTGTTACATGGTGTTACATGGTGTGTTACATGGTGTGTTACATGGTGTTACATGGTGTTACATGGTGTGTTACATGGTGTGTTACATGGTGTGTTACATGGTGTTACATGGTGTTACATGGTGTGTTACATGGTGTTACATGGTGTGTTACATGGTGTGTTACATGGTGTGTTACATGGTGTTACATGGTGTGTTACATGGTGTGTTACATGGTGTTACATGGTGTGTTACATGGTGTGTTACATGGTGTTACATCGTGTGACAGACCCCTTTCTAGTGTAACCGATACCATCTCGGAGAATTGCCGTTGCATATGGATTATTGTGGATTTCGGGTACTTGTGGATCCGTACGGTATACATCGCCACGTGGAGAGAACAATGGGTCGCGGCCATTTTGACCGCGTGGACTAATGACCGAACTTTCCACACGATGAATTCCGACCTTACCAACGACATACGCCCATGCTAGTCGACGGATCCAAAGTACCGAACTAAAGACACCCGGTCCAACAGAGAGTTTTCGTTTATCTTGTATAGTTTTTGAGTAATTGGTGCAAACGTGTATCTGGCGAATGGCCCAACCGATCTAGGGGATTTTCACGTATATTGTTCCCCTAGATCTCCGTTCCCTAATACACGTAGCACAATGTATTTCCGTTGCATATTGTGTGTGTTATATAAACTTGTAATAATGTTATAATATTCTGCTCGGTACAGTGGGAGTGACTCCCACTGTAAATGTATTATCTCCTCCGGATACGGGGAGGAGTTGTTGTACGGCATAAAAGCCCGAGTTACCGAATAAACATTATTCCTACTTTTGACCCTCAACACAGAGTCTCGTCTCGTGCTTGGAGGGGATGACTATTACTTGGATATCGTAATTATGGGGAACCTGTTGTGCTGTAGCTAACTTCGTGCTTGGGGGAAAGGACACCTTCTCAGCGGCGTAAACCCCTACTACACCGGGGTGCCGCTACACATGGTGTTACATGGTGTGTTACATGGTGTGTTACATGGTGTGTTACATGGTGTTACATGGTGTTACATGGTGTTACATGGTGTGTTACATGGTGTTACATGGTGTGTTACATGGTGTGTTACATGGTGTTACATGGTGTGTTACATGGTGTGTTACATGGTGTTACATGGTGTTACATGGTGTGTTACATGGTGTGTTACATGGTGTGTTACATGGTGTGTTACATGGTGTTACATGGTGTGTTACATGGTGTTACATGGTGTGTTACATGGTGTTACATGGTGTGTTACATGGTGTGTTACATGGTGTTACATGGTGTTACATGGTGTGTTACATGGTGTTACATGGTGTGTTACATGGTGTTACATGGTGTGTTACATGGTGTGTTACATGGTGTTACATGGTGTGTTACATGGTGTGTTACATGGTGTTACATGGTGTGTTACATGGTGTGTTACATGGTGTGTTACATGGTGTGTTACATGGTGTTACATGGTGTGTTACATGGTGTTACATGGTGTGTTACATGGTGTGTTACATGGTGTGTTACATGGTGTGTTACATGGTGTTACATGGTGTTACATGGTGTGTTACATGGTGTGTTGCATGGTGTTACATGGTGTGTTACATGGTGTGTTACATGGTGTTACATGGTGTGTTACATGGTGTTACATGGTGTGTTACATGGTGTGTTACATGGTGTTACATGGTGTTACATGGTGTGTTACATGGTGTTACATGGTGTTACATGGTGTGTTACATGGTGTGTTACATGGTGTGTTACATGGTGTGTTACATGGTGTGTTACATGGTGTGTTACATGGTGTGTTACATGGTGTGTTACATGGTGTTACATGGTGTGTTACATGGTGTTACATGGTGTGTTACATGGTGTTACATGGTGTTACATGGTGTGTTACATGGTGTTACATGGTGTGTTACATGGTGTTACATGGTGTTACATGGTGTGTTACATGGTGTTACATGGTGTGTTACATGGTGTGTTACATGGTGTTACATGGTGTGACAGACCTCTTTCTAGTGTAACCGATACCATCTCGGAGAATTGCCGTTGCATATGGATTGTTGGGGATTTCGGGTACTTGTGGATCCGTACGGTATACATCGCCACGTGGAGAGAACAATGGGTCGCGGCCATTTTGACCGCGTGGACTAATGACCGAACTTTCCACACGATGAATTCCGACCTTACCAACGACATACGCCCATGCTAGTCGACGGATCCAAAGTACCGAACTAAAGACACCCGGTCCAACAGAGAGTTTTCGTTTATCTTGTATAGTTTTTGAGTAATTGGTGCAAACGTGTATCTGGCGAACGGCCCAACCGATCTAGGGGATTTTCACGTATATTGTTCCCCTAGATCTCCGTTCCCTAATACACGTAGCACAATGTATTTTCGTTGCATATTGTGTGTGTTATATAAACTTGTAATAATGTTATAATATTCTGCTCGGTACAGTGGGAGTGACTCCCACTGTAAATGTATTATCTCCTCCGGATACGGGGAGGAGTTGTTGTACGGCATAAAAGCCCGAGTTACCGAATAAACATGACTCTTACTTTTGACCCTCAACACAGAGTCTCGTCTCGTGCTTGGAGGGGATGACTATTACTTGGATATCGTAATTATGGGGAACCTGTTGTGCTGTAGCTAACTTCGTGCTTGGGGGAAAGGACACCTTCTTAGCGGCGTAAACCCCCTACTACACCGGGGTGCCGCTACAATTGGTGGCAGCGGCGGGATCGTTCTTTCACCCCAGAAGGACAGCTACCGAGAGCAATCAGGATGGAGGCCTACTACGGAAGGTTGAAACGATCTACCCTAAAAGACTTGTTGGAGAGCCGTGGTCGTTCGGCTAGCAACAAAAAGAAAAGAGACATTTTGGCAGAGTTGGTCGCATTGGACTTAGCTGAACAGAATGACGGACTGGATGTCGACCCAAACCCAGAACCGGAGATCGCTTTGGTCCGAACGCCAGCAGATGAACAATTCGACCACGAGGTGAGGGTAAGGCTGGCTCACTACGGACCCAACCCCTCACCTAGGATTGTAACCCAAGTCATTGCGGCAGTCGATGCCAACCGGCGCCAGACTTCCACTGGCACCAGTCCAATTGCGGGGACTTTCCAAACTCCCGAGGAAAAGAGGAAAGTACACTTTGCCGCTTTTAAAAATTTTGTGGAAACAGAGGGGGAGATTGACCAATACCTAGCGGACTTTGAACGTCAATGTGCCCTACATAAAGTACCCTCTGAGGAGTGGGTCAAAATTTTGTCTGGCAAATTATCCGGACGAGCCAGCGATGCTTTCCGGGCGATCCCGGACCATGAGGTGGGAAACTACCGATTGGTAAAAGAAGCTCTATTGTCCCGATATGCAGTAACCCCCGAAGCATATCGGAGACGCTTCCGGGAATCCCGAAAGCAAACCGGTGACTCCTACACCGAATGGGCCTGCCGATTACAACGCACGGCTGGCCACTGGATGGATGGGTGCCAAGCTACCACCGCGGAGGAGGTTTTACAGTTGTTTTTGCTGGAACATTTTTTTGAAAAGGTGGACAAGGAGCTCAGAGAGTGGATTCGGGATAGGAGACCACTTACCCTACCCGAAGCCGCCCGGTTGGCCGACGAGTATGCAGACGCCCGCAAACCCGATCTCTCGGTCCAAAAGACAGCTGCCCGAGTAGAAAGCCGCCCTGTCGGCCCTACTCCAACCACCCCCACTATCCAACCTAGCTACAACACTTCCTCCCGCTTCACCCAGTCAAGTGTCCCGGACCGCCGGCGGTGCCATAGGTGTCAGCAAGTGGGTCACCTGAGGGACAAATGCCCACTTGATCCCGCTCGACAAACGTCCTGGAGGAAGCCCGCTGAAGGGAACCCCCGACCTTTTACCTCAGGGGCCCATTGCATTGAAGCGCAACCTCTGGGGGAAGAGCAATGGGAGATTTTACACGAGGCCAATCCCCTATATGCGGCTGCTGTAGACAACCGGCAGCATCACCGACAAACAGTCCGAGTGAATGGACAAGTTGTCAGTGGGTTACGAGACACTGGGGCCACCTTAACCTTGATTCAACACGACCTGGTCCCAGAAAAAGAACATACTGGCCAAACGGTGGCCGTTAGAGTGGCCGGGGGTGCAGTACATCGCCTCCCCACGGCCCGAGTGCATTTGGATTGGGGGGTGGGAGCTGGCCAAGTGAATGTGGGCCTGATGAAAGGGCTACCCGCGGAAGTACTTTTGGGAAATGACTTAGCCCCGCTGTTGTCCGCTTTTGCTCCTCAAGGCCCTGCTGGAGCCTGCCCTGTCACCACCCGGGCTCAGGCTCGTGCAATTGGAATCGGCCCGCCAGTCGCGGAGACCCAGGTAAGATCTGACCCTCCGACTGTGACCTTAGGACAGACCCCCTTAGACTGGGATACCCCTGAGACGTTTGGGAGGGAGACGCGGGAAGACGTCACTCTCCGGAAATATAGGGATAAGGCAGAGAAAGGGGAACCGGGGACAGATGGGGAAAGCTACGAGTGGGTGGGGGATAGACTGTATAGGATCCCCCAGGAGCCCGCAGCCGGTAAAAACCCCGTCCCACAGAAGCAACTAGTGCTACCGAAAAAATACAGGCGAGAGATCATGAGGATCGCTCACGATATACCCTTAGCTGGCCATTCAGGAGTACGTCGCACGGCCCATAGGATTACCCAGAATTTCTTCTGGCCAGGGTTTAACCGGGACGTGCGACAATATTGCAGAACCTGTGACACTTGCCAACGGGTGGGTAAGAGGGGAGATCGCCCGAAGGCCAAATTAATGTCGATGCCGATCATTGGGGAACCCTTCTATAGGGTCGCCGTCGACATTGTAGGCCCCCTAGCGCGACATAGCCCGTCCGGTAAGAAGTACATTCTTACCGTGGTGGACTATGGGACCCGGTACCCCGAGGCGGTGCCCCTGCCGAATATTGAAGCGGAGACGGTAGCCGATGCCTTGGTAAAGATATTCACTCGGGTGGGATTCCCTAAAGAAATCCTATCCGACCAGGGAACCCAGTTCACTGCCGTACTCACACAGCAGTTATGGAAAGTGTGCCACATTAAACCCCTGCTCAGTTCCCCGTACCACCCTCAAACTAACGGCCTCTGTGAGCGCTTTAATGGGACTCTCAAACAAATGTTGAGGACCTTTACGGACGGTTGCAGAGACTGGGTGTAGCGAAAGCCACTTCGCCACTGTGTTTTGGAGGGGGCTGCTTGCCCGCCTCTTACCGGGTGACTACGGTCCCTGGGCGATTTAGCCCTTTATGCACGGTATTTGGGCATACTGTGTTTTATCGTGCGGCTACTGGCCCTTTAAGCACAGTGAATAGACTTTTATTGTACTGTGCTGGCCTTTTAAAAACAGTGTATGGACATACTGAAACTTTTTGGACACTTCCTCTTCCCCTCCCCCGGATCCATTGTTCTCCAGCAGGGTGTTGTCCCAGGGACAAGGAAAAGCCATGCTTGCAAGTGAAAACAAAGGACTTCGACCTAACCGTTAAACCCCTGAACCTATTCAAGTGAATTTTGGATATGTTTGTCCCCAAGTTATACTGGTTAAAATAATATAAGTTTTATGTATGTACGATGTTAACTCACAAAGTTATAAAAATGTATAAAAAGTGTAACTTTTCAGCTTGGAGATAATTGAGTAGATACAGTAATTGACTCAATTATCTCCTAAGCAGAGGGGAGGAATATGCTGGGTGTGTTTCTATTGTCCCATTGTGTCTGATTGGCTGCTGTACTTGCATTGTATGTGTTGTAATGTGTTTATTGGTTGTTCTGCAAAACCCTGTGAGCAGTACTAGGTTTTGTGGATTGTGAATAAAAAGGGCTGCAAGCTAGCAGCCAGGAAGTTCTATTTCTACCCTCAACTTGAGTCCTGTCTCTTATTGGGGGAATCTGCTACAAGGGATTGCTATGCTAGGCATATTCCCTTGCTATAATCACTGAGCTCTTGTAAGAGCTTGTTCCTGCTTCGTTCTGAAGGGAGATAGCTGCAGCCTGCGGTGCTTATGGTGTCTGGTGGAGTGCTTGGAGTCCTCTGGAAGCGCTAGGAGCATCTTTCAACGGAGGTACCCAGTCGGGGTGCCAGGCGATCCGTTACATTGGTGGCAAGCGGTGGGATGGCGTCCTAGTGCGAGGAGAAGCAGCTCAGAGACACCAGTAACTTGTGGAGTTGTGCAGCGTCCCTATCTTCAGCAACATAATGGAACCAGCAGTGGCTACAGCAAGCATGGCGTATAGCTACTCCGTACTAGAGTTTGGCACGATGGTAGGGTTGCGCCTGAAGTTTTACGGACCCAATCCAGAGGAGAAATACGTGCGGTTTGTGTGGGACATGGTGACCCGGAACCTACAACACAGGGCGTTGAGGGAAGGCCAGTGGGCACGTTGGGAGAAACTCCAGCCACAGGTAGAGTGGGACGAGGAAGAAACCGAGGTGGCCGGTGGAGATGGGACCGAGGTCTCTCTACCGGCCCTACAGGAATGCTGGGCACCCGGCCCAGATCCCCAGCGGCAGTATGTTTTACAGGGAGGGGAGACAGTCGGTCTCACTCCCCAGCGGCAGAATGTGTTATTGGAGGAAGAGACAACCGGTCTCCCTCCCCAACAGCAACCAGAGGTACCCGAGGTAGAGGACCTCATAGACTGGTCCTGGGAGGACCCCCTGCAGGCAGGTGGAGATGGGACCGAGATCTCTCCACCGGCCCTACAGGGATGCTGGGCAACCGGCCCAGATCCCCAACTAGAGCTGGAGTTACAGAAAGTGGAGAGCATCGACCTCCCCCCCCAGCAGCAGCCGGAGTACCAGGGGGAGGTAAGTGATATTTCTCCTCCCCAGTCAACTCCTTTGTTCCCTGACCCCCCAGCAGAAGAGCTGGCAACTGGGCAGAGCGCCGCTGGCCTCTGTCCTCCCTTGTTTCCTTCCCCTGAGCCTGACTTTCTACAGGCTGCCTCAGCGGAAGAGCTGGCAACTGGGCAGAGCGCCGCTGGCCTCTGTCCTTCTTTTTTTCCTTACCCTGAGACTACCCCAGCTCTGACCCCGGAGCAGAGCACATCGGGCATCTGGCCCCCAAGTACTCACAGCCATTTGCCCAGCAAGGCCGAGGGTGCCACAGTTTCACCCCACAACTTGGGACCTACAGGCCAGTATGACTTATTGTTGGGGGGCTATTCTGTGAATTCTTTATTGTGGGGGGGCTACACTGCTAAATTTGTTTTGTGGGTTAGACCCTCTGTGAACTATGTACCGGGGGTGGGCCATTCTGTGAATTCTTTATTGTGGGGGGGCTACACTGCTAAATTTGTTTTGTGGGTGGGCTACTCTGCTAATTTTGTTTTATGGGTGGGCTGCCCGACTAATCTAGGTACTGACCGGCAGAAGGTCAGGTACCTGGTTAGTCTACCCCCGAATGGGAAGATATGTAGCGAAAGCCACTTCGCCACTGTGTTTTGGAGGGGGCTGCTTGCCCGCCTCTTACCGTGTGACTACGGTCCCTGGGCGATTTAGCCCTTTATGCACGGTATTTGGGCATACTGTGTTTTATCGTGCGGCTACTGGCCCTTTAAGCACAGTGAATAGACTTTTATTGTACTGTGCTGGCCTTTTAAAAACAGTGTATGGACATACTGAAACTTTTTGGACACTTCCTCTTCCCCTCCCCCGGATCCATTGTTCTCCAGCAGGGTGTTGTCCCAGGGACAAGGAAAAGCCATGCTTGCAAGTGAAAACAAAGGACTTCGACCTAACCGTTAAACCCCTGAACCTATTCAAGTGAATTTTGGATATGTTTGTCCCCAAGTTATACTGGTTAAAATAATATAAGTTTTATGTATGTACGATGTTAACTCACAAAGTTATAAAAATGTATAAAAAGTGTAACTTTTCAGCTTGGAGATAATTGAGTAGATACAGTAATTGACTCAATTATCTCCTAAGCAGAGGGGAGGAATATGCTGGGTGTGTTTCTATTGTCCCATTGTGTCTGATTGGCTGCTGTACTTGCATTGTATGTGTTGTAATGTGTTTATTGGTTGTTCTGCAAAACCCTGTGAGCAGTACTAGGTTTTGTGGATTGTGAATAAAAAGGGCTGCAAGCTAGCAGCCAGGAAGTTCTATTTCTACCCTCAACTTGAGTCCTGTCTCTTATTGGGGGAATCTGCTACAAGGGATTGCTATGCTAGGCATATTCCCTTGCTATAATCACTGAGCTCTTGTAAGAGCTTGTTCCTGCTTCGTTCTGAAGGGAGATAGCTGCAGCCTGCGGTGCTTATGGTGTCTGGTGGAGTGCTTGGAGTCCTCTGGAAGCGCTAGGAGCATCTTTCAACGGAGGTACCCAGTCGGGGTGCCAGGCGATCCGTTACACTGGGAGAGATTCTTACCCCACCTGTTATTTGCCTATAGGGAGGTCCCCCAAGAATCTACGGGTTTTTCTCCCTTTGAGTTATTGTATGGGAGGAGGGTGCGAGGACCCCTCGATCTCATTCGGGACCACTGGGAAGGGGAAACCGAACAGGCAGGGACACCTATTGTGCCATATGTCCTGGAGCTCCGGGACCGCATGGAGCAACTCTCCCTATTGGTAAGGGAGAATCTCCAGGCGGCCCAGGGGCGACAGAAACGATGGTACGATAGGGGTGCCCGGCAACGACTGTTCCATATAGGGCAGAAGGTATTGGTGCTAAAACCGGTGAAGGACAACAAACTGCAGGCTGCGTGGCAGGGTCCTTACAAGGTTTTAGCCCAACTCTGTGATACCACCTACCTTATTGCCAGCTGTGCAGATGAAAGGATCCAACGCTCCTTTCATGTGAACATGCTGAATGAGTACCAAGAGCGACAGGAAGATGTTAACGCTGTTTGTGCCCCAGCTACTGATGACCCTGAAAATTTACCCCTACCTGACCTGCTGGAAAAGGAGACTCACCCCGACCTAGTTAGCCTAGTGAAACTGGGAGAACGACTGAACCCTACGGAGCTAGAGCAGGCTAGACAGCTCCTATGGGAGAAGCAGAGTACCTTCTCCCAGGAGCCAGGATACACAACCCTGGCCATACACAAAGTAGAGACCCCAGGGCAGGCCCCCCTCCGACAACCCCCGTACCGCATTCCGGAAGCCGTCCGGGACGGAATGCTGAAGGAAATACGGGAAATGACACAGCTGGGGGTCATTGAGCCATCCGACAGTCCCTGGGCCTCTCCCGTAGTCTTAGTCCCCAAGAAAGACGGAACCACTCGGTTCTGCGTCGACTACAGGCGGCTAAATGAAAAGACTACCACTGACGCTTACCCCATGCCTCGGGTAGACGAATTATTAGATCGCATAGCCAGGGGTAACTACCTCTCTACCATAGACCTCTGCAAGGGTTATTGGCAGATCCCCCTGGCCGAGGATGCCGTGCCCAAGTCGGCCTTTGTCACCCCGTTTGGCTTATACCAATTTAAGGTCATGCCATTCGGGATGAAAAATGCCCCGGCTACGTTCCAGCGAATGGTGGATCGGCTCCTCGATGGCTTCCAGGAGTTTGCGTGTGCATACCTGGATGACATTGCGATCTACAGTGAGTCTTGGGAAGAACATTTAGTCCACGTAGGGGTAGTCCTAGATAAGATTCGGGCCGCGGGCCTGACACTAAAACCCGAGAAATGCCATCTCGGAATGGCCGAGGTCCAATACCTGGGACACCGGGTGGGGTGTGGAAACCAGAGACCGGAGCCTGCCAAGGTTGAGGCAGTAGCAAACTGGCCCACACCGAATACCAAGACCCAGGTATTGGCCTTCTTAGGGACCGCCGGGTACTATAGACGCTTTGTCCCTGATTATAGCACGGTAGCCAAACCTTTGACTGACTTGACCAAAAAGAATTTACCCAGACAGGTCCTGTGGTCTCCCGCTTGCGAAGCCGCCTTTCAATCTCTCAAACATGCTCTTGTTAATGCTCCTGTCTTGGCTGCCCCAGTACCTAACAAACGTTTCCTTGTACATACAGACGCTTCCATGTATGGACTGGGGGCTGTGCTGAGCCAAATCGGGGAAGATGGAAAGGAGCATCCGGTCGCATACCTCAGCCGAAAGCTGTTACCGAGGGAAGTGAGTTATGCGGCCGTAGAGAAAGAGTGCCTGGCCCTGGTATGGGCATTGAAAAAACTAACACCTTATTTGTATGGACAGGAATTCTCTTTGGTAACAGATCACAATCCATTGGTATGGCTTAACCGGGTCGCAGGAGACAACGGCCGATTGCTGAGATGGAGCTTGGCCCTGCAAACGTACAATTTCACCATCAGCTATCGACCCGGTAAGCTAAATGGCAACGCCGATGGGTTGTCTCGACAACTGGACAATTCTCCGGACAAATGAATTCCGGTCATCCCTAAGTTCATCCGAAAGGATCAATCCAGGTCTGCCGGAGTGTACCACTAGGAGGGAGCCGTGTGACAGACCTCTTTCTAGTGTAACCGATACCATCTCGGAGAATTGCCGTTGCATATGGATTGTTGGGGATTTCGGGTACTTGTGGATCCGTACGGTATACATCGCCACGTGGAGAGAACAATGGGTCGCGGCCATTTTGACCGCGTGGACTAATGACCGAACTTTCCACACGATGAATTCCGACCTTACCAACGACATACGCCCATGCTAGTCGACGGATCCAAAGTACCGAACTAAAGACACCCGGTCCAACAGAGAGTTTTCGTTTATCTTGTATAGTTTTTGAGTAATTGGTGCAAACGTGTATCTGGCGAACGGCCCAACCGATCTAGGGGATTTTCACGTATATTGTTCCCCTAGATCTCCGTTCCCTAATACACGTAGCACAATGTATTTTCGTTGCATATTGTGTGTGTTATATAAACTTGTAATAATGTTATAATATTCTGCTCGGTACAGTGGGAGTGACTCCCACTGTAAATGTATTATCTCCTCCGGATACGGGGAGGAGTTGTTGTACGGCATAAAAGCCCGAGTTACCGAATAAACATGACTCTTACTTTTGACCCTCAACACAGAGTCTCGTCTCGTGCTTGGAGGGGATGACTATTACTTGGATATCGTAATTATGGGGAACCTGTTGTGCTGTAGCTAACTTCGTGCTTGGGGGAAAGGACACCTTCTTAGCGGCGTAAACCCCCTACTACACCGGGGTGCCGCTACACATGGTGTGTTACATGGTGTGTTACATGGTGTTACATGGTGTTACATGGTGTTACATGGTGTGTTACATGGTGTGTTACATGGTGTTACATGGTGTTACATGGTGTGTTACATGGTGTGTTACATGGTGTATTACATGGTGTGTTACATGGTGTTACATGGTGTGTTACATGGTGTTACATGGTGTGTTACATGGTGTTACATGGTGTTACATGGTGTTACATGGTGTGTTACATGGTGTGTTACATGGTGTTACATGGTGTGTTACATGGTGTGTTACATGGTGTTACATGGTGTTACATGGTGTGTTACATGGTGTGTTACATGGTGTTACACGGTGTTACATGGTGTTACATGGTGTGTTACATGGTGTTACATGGTGTGTTACATGGTGTGTTACATGGTGTGTTACATGGTGTTACATGGTGTTACATGGTGTTACATGGTGTGTTACATGGTGTGTTACATGGTGTTACATGGTGTGTTACATGGTGTGTTACATGGTGTTACATGGTGTGTTACATGGTGTTACATGGTGTGTTACATGGTGTTACATGGTGTTACATGGTGTGTTACATGGTGTGTTACATGGTGTGTTACATGGTGTTACATGGTGTTACATGGTGTTACATGGTGTTACATGGTGTGTTACATGGTGTTACATGGTGTGTTACATGGTGTGTTACATGGTGTGTTACATGGTGTGTTACATGGTGTGTTACATGGTGTTACATGGTGTGTTACATGGTGTTACATGGTGTGTTACATGGTGTTACATGGTGTGTTACATGGTGTTACATGGTGTTACATGGTGTTACATGGTGTGTTACATGGTGTGTTACATGGTGTTACATGGTGTTACATGGTGTTACATGGTGTTACATGGTGTGTTACATGGTGTTACATGGTGTGTTACATGGTGTGTTACATGGTGTGTTACATGGTGTGTTACATGGTGTGTTACATGGTGTGTTACATGGTGTTACATGGTGTGTTACATGGTGTGTTACATGGTGTGTTACATGGTGTGTTACATGGTGTTACATGGTGTTACATGGTGTGTTACATGGTGTTACATGGTGTGTTACATGGTGTTACATGGTGTGTTACATGGTGTTACATGGTGTGTTACATGGTGTTACATGGTGTGTTACATGGTGTGTTACATGGTGTTACATGGTGTTACATGGTGTGTTACATGGTGTGTTACATGGTGTTACACGGTGTTACATGGTGTTACATGGTGTGTTACATGGTGTGTTACATGGTGTGTTGCATGGTGTTACATGGTGTGTTACATGGTGTGTTACATGGTGTTACATGGTGTGTTACATGGTGTTACATGGTGTGTTACATGGTGTGTTACATGGTGTGTTACATGGTGTGTTACATGGTGTTACATGGTGTGTTACATGGTGTTACATGGTGTGTTACATGGTGTTACATGGTGTGTTACATGGTGTTACATGGTGTGTTACATGGTGTTACATGGTGTGTTACATGGTGTTACATGGTGTTACATGGTGTTACATGGTGTGTTACATGGTGTGTTACATGGTGTTACATGGTGTGTTACATGGTGTTACATGGTGTGTTACATGGTGTTACATGGTGTGTTACATGGTGTTACATGGTGTGTTACATGGTGTGTTACATGGTGTGTTACATGGTGTGTTACATGGTGTGTTACATGGTGTTACATGGTGTGTTACATGGTGTTACATGGTGTGTTACATGGTGTTACATGGTGTGTTACATGGTGTGTTACATGGTGTTACATGGTGTTACATGGTGTTACATGGTGTGTTACATGGTGTTACATGGTGTGTTACATGGTGTGTTACATGGTGTTACATGGTGTGTTACATGGTGTTACATGGTGTTACATGGTGTGTTACATGGTGTGTTACATGGTGTGTTACATGGTGTGTTACATGGTGTTACATGGTGTGTTACATGGTGTGTTACATGGTGTTACATGGTGTGTTACATGGTGTGTTACATGGTGTGTTACATGGTGTGTTACATGGTGTGTTACATGGTGTGTTACATGGTGTTACATGGTGTGTTACATGGTGTTACATGGTGTGTTACATGGTGTTACATGGTGTGTTACATGGTGTGTTACATGGTGTTACATGGTGTTACATGGTGTTACATGGTGTTACATGGTGTGTTACATGGTGTGTTACATGGTGTTACATGGTGTTACATGGTGTGTTACATGGTGTGTTACATGGTGTGTTATATGGTGTTACATGGTGTGTTACATGGTGTGTTACATGGTGTGTTACATGGTGTGTTACATGGTGTGTTACATGGTGTTACATGGTGTGTTACATGGTGTTACATGGTGTTACATGGTGTGTTACATGGTGTGTTACATGGTGTGTTACATGGTGTGTTACATGGTGTGTTACATGGTGTTACATGGTGTGTTACATGGTGTGTTACATGGTGTGTTACATGGTGTTACATGGTGTGTTACATGGTGTGTTACATGGTGTGTTACATGGTGTTACATGGTGTGTTACATGGTGTTACATGGTGTGTTACATGGTGTGTTACATGGTGTTACATGGTGTGTTACATGGTGTGTTACATGGTGTGTTACATGGTGTGTTACATGGTGTTACATGGTGTGTTACATGGTGTTACATGGTGTGTTACATGGTGTGTTACATGGTGTTACATGGTGTGTTACATGGTGTGTTACATGGTGTGTTACATGGTGTGTTACATGGTGTTACATGGTGTGTTACATGGTGTGTTACATGGTGTGTTACATGGTGTGTTACATGGTGTTACATGGTGTTACATGGTGTGTTACATGGTGTGTTACATGGTGTGTTACATGGTGTTACATGGTGTGTTACATGGTGTTACATGGTGTTACATGGTGTGTTACATGGTGTGTTACATGGTGTGTTACATGGTGTGTTACATGGTGTGTTACATGGTGTTACATGGTGTGTTACATGGTGTGTTACATGGTGTTACATGGTGTGTTACATGGTGTGTTACATGGTGTTACATGGTGTTACATGGTGTTACATGGTGTGTTACATGGTGTAGCGGCACCCCGGTGTAGTAGGGGGTTTACGCCGCTGAGAAGGTGTCCTTTCCCCCAAGCACGAAGTTAGCTACAGCACAACAGGTTCCCCATAATTACGATATCCAAGTAATAGTCATCCCCTCCAAGCACGAGACGAGACTCTGTGTTGAGGGTCAAAAGTAAGAGTAATGTTTATTCGGTAACTCGGGCTTTTATGCCGTACAACAACTCCTCCCCGTATCCGGAGGAGATAATACATTTACAGTGGGAGTCACTCCCACTGTACCGAGCAGAATATTATAACATTATTACAAGTTTATATAACACACACAATATGCAACGAAAATACATTGTGCTACGTGTATTAGGGAACGGAGATCTAGGGGAACAATATACGTGAAAATCCCCTAGATCGGTTGGGCCGTTCGCCAGATACACGTTTGCACCAATTACTCAAAAACTATACAAGATAAACGAAAACTCTCTGTTGGACCGGGTGTCTTTAGTTCGGTACTTTGGATCCGTCGACTAGCATGGGCGTATGTCGTTGGTAAGGTCGGAATTCATCGTGTGGAAAGTTCGGTCATTAGTCCACGCGGTCAAAATGGCCGCGACCCATTGTTCTCTCCACGTGGCGATGTATACCGTACGGATCCACAAGTACCCGAAATCCCCAACAATCCATATGCAACGGCAATTCTCCGAGATGGTATCGGTTACACTAGAAAGAGGTCTGTCACACGGCTCCCTCCTAGTGGTACACTCCGGCAGACCTGGATTGATCCTTTCGGATTAACTTAGGGATGACCGGAATTCATTTGTCCGGAGAATTGTCCAGTTGTCGAGACAACCCATCGGCGTTGCCATTTAGCTTACCGGGTCGATAGCTGATGGTGAAATTGTACGTTTGCAGGGCCAAGCTCCATCTCAGCAATCGGCCGTTGTCTCCTGCGACCCGGTTAAGCCATACCAATGGATTGTGATCTGTTACCAAAGAGAATTCCTGTCCATACAAATAAGGTGTTAGTTTTTTCAATGCCCATACCAGGGCCAGGCACTCTTTCTCTACGGCCGCATAACTCACTTCCCTCGGTAACAGCTTTCGGCTGAGGTATGCGACCGGATGCTCCTTTCCATCTTCCCCGATTTGGCTCAGCACAGCCCCCAGTCCATACATGGAAGCGTCTGTATGTACAAGGAAACGTTTGTTAGGTACTGGGGCAGCCAAGACAGGAGCATTAACAAGAGCATGTTTGAGAGATTGAAAGGCGGCTTCGCAAGCGGGAGACCACAGGACCTGTCTGGGTAAATTCTTTTTGGTCAAGTCAGTCAAAGGTTTGGCTACCGTGCTATAATCAGGGACAAAGCGTCTATAGTACCCGGCGGTCCCTAAGAAGGCCAATACCTGGGTCTTGGTATTCGGTGTGGGCCAGTTTGCTACTGCCTCAACCTTGGCAGGCTCCGGTCTCTGGTTTCCACACCCCACCCGGTGTCCCAGGTATTGGACCTCGGCCATTCCTAGATGGCATTTCTCGGGTTTTAGTGTCAGGCCCGCGGCCCGAATCTTATCTAGGACTACCCCTACGTGGACTAAATGTTCTTCCCAAGACTCACTGTAGATCGCAATGTCATCCAGGTATGCACACGCAAACTCCTGGAAGCCATCGAGGAGCCGATCCACCATTCGCTGGAACGTAGCCGGGGCATTTTTCATCCCGAATGGCATGACCTTAAATTGGTATAAGCCAAACGGGGTGACAAAGGCCGACTTGGGCACGGCATCCTCGGCCAGGGGGATCTGCCAATAACCCTTGCAGAGGTCTATGGTAGAGAGGTAGTTACCCCTGGCTATGCGATCTAATAATTCGTCTACCCGAGGCATGGGGTAAGCGTCAGTGGTAGTCTTTTCATTTAGCCGCCTGTAGTCGACGCAGAACCGAGTGGTTCCGTCTTTCTTGGGGACTAAGACTACGGGAGAGGCCCAGGGACTGTCGGATGGCTCAATGACCCCCAGCTGTGTCATTTCCCGTATTTCCTTCAGCATTCCGTCCCGGACGGCTTCCGGAATACGGTACGGGGGTTGTCGGAGGGGGGCCTGCCCTGGGGTCTCTACTTTGTGTATGGCCAGGGTTGTGTATCCTGGCTCCTGGGAGAAGGTACTCTGCTTCTCCCATAGGAGCTGTCTAGCCTGCTCTAGCTCCGTAGGGTTCAGTCGTTCTCCCAGTTTCACTAGGCTAACTAGGTCGGGGTGAGTCTCCTTTTCCAGCAGGTCAGGTAGGGGTAAATTTTCAGGGTCATCAGTAGCTGGGGCACAAACAGCGTTAACATCTTCCTGTCGCTCTTGGTACTCTTTCAGCATGTTCACATGAAAGGAGCGTTGGATCCTTTCATCTGCACAGCTGGCAATAAGGTAGGTGGTATCACAGAGTTGGGCTAAAACCTTGTAAGGACCCTGCCACGCAGCCTGCAGTTTGTTGTCCTTCACCGGTTTTAGCACCAATACCTTCTGCCCTATATGGAACAGTCGTTGCCGGGCACCCCTATCGTACCATCGTTTCTGTCGCCCCTGGGCCGCCTGGAGATTCTCCCTTACCAATAGGGAGAGTTGCTCCATGCGGTCCCGGAGCTCCAGGACATTTGGCACAATAGGTGTCCCTGCCTGTTCGGTTTCCCCTTCCCAGTGGTCCCGAATGAGATCGAGGGGTCCTCGCACCCTCCTCCCATACAATAACTCAAAGGGAGAAAAACCCGTAGATTCTTGGGGGACCTCCCTATAGGCAAATAACAGGTGGGGTAAGAATCTCTCCCAGTCTCTGCAACCGTCCGTAAAGGTCCTCAACATTTGTTTGAGAGTCCCATTAAAGCGCTCACAGAGGCCGTTAGTTTGAGGGTGGTACGGGGAACTGAGCAGGGGTTTAATGTGGCACACTTTCCATAACTGCTGTGTGAGTACGGCAGTGAACTGGGTTCCCTGGTCGGATAGGATTTCTTTAGGGAATCCCACCCGAGTGAATATCTTTACCAAGGCATCGGCTACCGTCTCCGCTTCAATATTCGGCAGGGGCACCGCCTCGGGGTACCGGGTCCCATAGTCCACCACGGTAAGAATGTACTTCTTACCGGACGGGCTATGTCGCGCTAGGGGGCCTACAATGTCGACGGCGACCCTATAGAAGGGTTCCCCAATGATCGGCATCGACATTAATTTGGCCTTCGGGCGATCTCCCCTCTTACCCACCCGTTGGCAAGTGTCACAGGTTCTGCAATATTGTCGCACGTCCCGGTTAAACCCTGGCCAGAAGAAATTCTGGGTAATCCTATGGGCCGTGCGACGTACTCCTGAATGGCCAGCTAAGGGTATATCGTGAGCGATCCTCATGATCTCTCGCCTGTATTTTTTCGGTAGCACTAGTTGCTTCTGTGGGACGGGGTTTTTACCGGCTGCGGGCTCCTGGGGGATCCTATACAGTCTATCCCCCACCCACTCGTAGCTTTCCCCATCTGTCCCCGGTTCCCCTTTCTCTGCCTTATCCCTATATTTCCGGAGAGTGACGTCTTCCCGCGTCTCCCTCCCAAACGTCTCAGGGGTATCCCAGTCTAAGGGGGTCTGTCCTAAGGTCACAGTCGGAGGGTCAGATCTTACCTGGGTCTCCGCGACTGGCGGGCCGATTCCAATTGCACGAGCCTGAGCCCGGGTGGTGACAGGGCAGGCTCCAGCAGGGCCTTGAGGAGCAAAAGCGGACAACAGCGGGGCTAAGTCATTTCCCAAAAGTACTTCCGCGGGTAGCCCTTTCATCAGGCCCACATTCACTTGGCCAGCTCCCACCCCCCAATCCAAATGCACTCGGGCCGTGGGGAGGCGATGTACTGCACCCCCGGCCACTCTAACGGCCACTGTTTGGCCAGTATGTTCTTTTTCTGGGACCAGGTCGTGTTGAATCAAGGTTAAGGTGGCCCCAGTGTCTCGTAACCCACTGACAACTTGTCCATTCACTCGGACTGTTTGTCGGTGATGCTGCCGGTTGTCTACAGCAGCCGCATATAGGGGATTGGCCTCGTGTAAAATCTCCCATTGCTCTTCCCCCAGAGGTTGCGCTTCAATGCAATGGGCCCCTGAGGTAAAAGGTCGGGGGTTCCCTTCAGCGGGCTTCCTCCAGGACGTTTGTCGAGCGGGATCAAGTGGGCATTTGTCCCTCAGGTGACCCACTTGCTGACACCTATGGCACCGCCGGCGGTCCGGGACACTTGACTGGGTGAAGCGGGAGGAAGTGTTGTAGCTAGGTTGGATAGTGGGGGTGGTTGGAGTAGGGCCGACAGGGCGGCTTTCTACTCGGGCAGCTGTCTTTTGGACCGAGAGATCGGGTTTGCGGGCGTCTGCATACTCGTCGGCCAACCGGGCGGCTTCGGGTAGGGTAAGTGGTCTCCTATCCCGAATCCACTCTCTGAGCTCCTTGTCCACCTTTTCAAAAAAATGTTCCAGCAAAAACAACTGTAAAACCTCCTCCGCGGTGGTAGCTTGGCACCCATCCATCCAGTGGCCAGCCGTGCGTTGTAATCGGCAGGCCCATTCGGTGTAGGAGTCACCGGTTTGCTTTCGGGATTCCCGGAAGCGTCTCCGATATGCTTCGGGGGTTACTGCATATCGGGACAATAGAGCTTCTTTTACCAATCGGTAGCTTCCCACCTCATGGTCCGGGATCGCCCGGAAAGCATCGCTGGCTCGTCCGGATAATTTGCCAGACAAAATTTTGACCCACTCCTCGGAGGGTACTTTATGTAGGGCACATTGACGTTCAAAGTCCGCTAGGTATTGGTCAATCTCCCCCTCTGTTTCCACAAAATTTTTAAAAGCGGCAAAGTGTACTTTCCTCTTTTCCTCGGGAGTTTGGAAAGTCCCCGCAATTGGACTGGTGCCAGTGGAAGTCTGGCGCCGGTTGGCATCGACTGCCGCAATGACTTGGGTTACAATCCTAGGTGAGGGGTTGGGTCCGTAGTGAGCCAGCCTTACCCTCACCTCGTGGTCGAATTGTTCATCTGCTGGCGTTCGGACCAAAGCGATCTCCGGTTCTGGGTTTGGGTCGACATCCAGTCCGTCATTCTGTTCAGCTAAGTCCAATGCGACCAACTCTGCCAAAATGTCTCTTTTCTTTTTGTTGCTAGCCGAACGACCACGGCTCTCCAACAAGTCTTTTAGGGTAGATCGTTTCAACCTTCCGTAGTAGGCCTCCATCCTGATTGCTCTCGGTAGCTGTCCTTCTGGGGTGAAAGAACGATCCCGCCGCTGCCACCAATTGTAGCGGCACCCCGGTGTAGTAGGGGGTTTACGCCGCTGAGAAGGTGTCCTTTCCCCCAAGCACGAAGTTAGCTACAGCACAACAGGTTCCCCATAATTACGATATCCAAGTAATAGTCATCCCCTCCAAGCACGAGACGAGACTCTGTGTTGAGGGTCAAAAGTAAGAGTAATGTTTATTCGGTAACTCGGGCTTTTATGCCGTACAACAACTCCTCCCCGTATCCGGAGGAGATAATACATTTACAGTGGGAGTCACTCCCACTGTACCGAGCAGAATATTATAACATTATTACAAGTTTATATAACACACACAATATGCAACGAAAATACATTGTGCTACGTGTATTAGGGAACGGAGATCTAGGGGAACAATATACGTGAAAATCCCCTAGATCGGTTGGGCCGTTCGCCAGATACACGTTTGCACCAATTACTCAAAAACTATACAAGATAAACGAAAACTCTCTGTTGGACCGGGTGTCTTTAGTTCGGTACTTTGGATCCGTCGACTAGCATGGGCGTATGTCGTTGGTAAGGTCGGAATTCATCGTGTGGAAAGTTCGGTCATTAGTCCACGCGGTCAAAATGGCCGCGACCCATTGTTCTCTCCACGTGGCGATGTATACCGTACGGATCCACAAGTACCCGAAATCCCCAACAATCCATATGCAACGGCAATTCTCCGAGATGGTATCGGTTACACTAGAAAGAGGTCTGTCACACATGGTGTGTTACATGGTGTGTTACATGGTGTTACATGGTGTTACATGGTGTGTTACATGGTGTTACATGGTGTTACATGGTGTGTTACATGGTGTTACATGGTGTGTTACATGGTGTTACATGGTGTGTTACATGGTGTGTTACATGGTGTGTTACATGGTGTGTTACATGGTGTGTTACATGGTGTTACATGGTGTGTTACATGGTGTTACATGGTGTTACATGGTGTGTTACATGGTGTTACATGGTGTTACATGGTGTGTTACATGGTGTTACATGGTGTTACATGGTGTGTTACATGGTGTGTTACATGGTGTTACATGGTGTTACATGGTGTGTTACATGGTGTGTTACATGGTGTGTTACATGGTGTGTTACATGGTGTGTTACATGGTGTGTTACATGGTGTTACATGGTGTGTTACATGGTGTTACATGGTGTGTTACATGGTGTGTTACATGGTGTGTTACATGGTGTTACATGGTGTGTTACATGGTGTTACATGGTGTGTTACATGGTGTGTTACATGGTGTTACATGGTGTGTTACATGGTGTTACATGGTGTGTTACATGGTGTGTTACATGGTGTGTTACATGGTGTGTTACATGGTGTGTTACATGGTGTGTTACATGGTGTGTTACATGGTGTGTTACATGGTGTTACATGGTGTGTTACATGGTGTGTTACATGGTGTGTTACATGGTGTGTTACATGGTGTGTTACATGGTGTGTTACATGGTGTTACATGGTGTTACATGGGGTGTTACATGGTGTGTTACATGGTGTGTTACATGGTGTGTTACATGGTGTGTTACATGGTGTTACATGGTGTGTTACATGGGGTGTTACATGGTGTGTTACATGGTGTTACATGGTGTGTTACATGGTGTTACATGGTGTGTTACATGGTGTGTTACATGGTGTTACATGGTGTGTTACATGGTGTTACATGGTGTGTTACATGGTGTGTTACATGGTGTTACATGGTGTGTTACATGGTGTGTTACATGGTGTGTTACATGGTGTTACATGGTGTGTTACATGGTGTTACATGGTGTGTTACATGGTGTGTTACATGGTGTGTTACATGGTGTTACATGGTGTGTTACATGGTGTTACATGGTGTGTTACATGGTGTGTTACATGGTGTTACATGGTGTGTTACATGGTGTTACATGGTGTGTTACATGGTGTGTTACATGGTGTGTTACATGGTGTGTTACATGGTGTTACATGGTGTGTTACATGGTGTGTTACATGGTGTGTTACATGGTGTGTTACATGGTGTTACATGGTGTGTTACATGGTGTGTTACATGGTGTGTTACATGGTGTGTTACATGGTGTGTTACATGGTGTGTTACATGGTGTGTTACATGGTGTGTTACATGGTGTTACATGGGGTGTTACATGGGGTGTTACATGGGGTGTTACATGGTGTGTTACATGGTGTGTTACATGGTGTTACATGGTGTGTTACATGGGGTGTTACATGGTGTGTTACATGGTGTTACATGGTGTGTTACATGGTGTTACATGGTGTGTTACATGGTGTGTTACATGGTGTGTTACATGGTGTTACATGGTGTGTTACATGGTGTTACATGGTGTTACATGGTGTGTTACATGGTGTTACATGGTGTGTTACATGGTGTTACATGGTGTGTTACATGGTGTTACATGGTGTGTTACATGGTGTTACATGGTGTGTTACATGGTGTGTTACATGGTGTTACATGGTGTGTTATATGGTGTGTTACATGGTGTGTTACATGGTGTGTTACATGGTGTTACATGGTGTGTTACATGGTGTGTTACATGGTGTGTTACATGGTGTGTTACATGGTGTGTTACATGGTGTTACATGGTGTGTTACATGGTGTGTTACATGGTGTGTTACATGGTGTTACATGGTGTGTTACATGGTGTGTTACATGGTGTTACATGGTGTGTTACATGGTGTGTTACATGGTGTTACATGGTGTGTTACATGGTGTGTTACAAGGTGACATTATCTCGAATTTCTATCACATGAATCACTGGGAGGCCTCCAGGGAAATGATTTACTAACAGAGCCCGGACTGAGTGAGAGCCGACTGGCAGCCCGGACTGAGTGAGAGCCGACTGGCAGCCCGGACTGAGTGCTGAGTGTGAGCCCGGACTGAGTGAGAGCCCGGACTGAGTGAGTGCTGAGTGAGAGCCCGGACTGAGTGAGTGCTGAGTGAGAGCCCGGACTAAGTGAGTGCTGAGTGAGAGCCCGGACTGAGTGAGTGCTGAGTGAGAGCCCGGACTGAGTGAGTGCTGAGTGAGAGCCCGGACTGAGTGAGTGCTGAGTGAGAGCCCGGACTGAGTGAGTGCTCACAGCCCCGGTCTCTATTAGGTGGAGTCCCCTCTCGAGAGACTGACTTCAATAAATGTTATCAGGCCCTTTGAGTGAGTGTCACTGAGTGAGTGCTTCAATCATTGTGAGTGTCTTTCTGAGTGTCTGTCTGAGTGTGAGTACTTTAATCATTGTGAGTGTCTCTCTGAGTGTCACTGAGTGTGAGTGCTTCAATCATTGTGAGTGTCTCTCTGAGTGTGAGTGCTTCAATCATTGTGAGTGTCTTTCTGAGTGTCTGTCTGAGTGTGAGTACTTTAATCATTGTGAGTGTCTCTCTGAGTGTCACTGAGTGTGAGTGCTTCAATCATTGTGAGTGTCACTGAGTGTGAGTGCTTCAATCATTGTGAGTGTCTCTCTGAGTGTCACTGAGTGTGAGTGCTTCAATCATTGTGAGTGTCACTGAGTGTGAGTGCTTCAATCATTGTGAGTGTCTCTCTGAGTGTCACTGAGTGTGAGTGCTTCAATCATTGTGAGTGTCTCTCTGAGTGTGAGTGCTTCAATCATTGTGAGTGTCTCTCTGAGTGTCACTGAGTGTGAGTGCTTCAATCATTGTGAGTGTCTCTCTGAGTGTGAGTGCTTCAATCATTGTGAGTGTCTCTCTGAGTGTCACTGAGTATGAGTGCTCCAATCATTGTGAGTGTCTCTCTGAGTGTGAGTGCTTCAATGATTGTGAGTGTCTCTGAGTGTCACTGAGTGTGAGTGCTTTAATCATTGTGAGTGTCTCTCTGAGTGTGAGTGCTCCAATCATTGTGAGTGTCACTGAGTGTGAGTGTTTTCATTCATTGTGAGTGTCTCTCCAATTGTCACAGAGTGAGAGTGCCTGAGAGATAGTGCCCCTGAGCGTGAGTGCCCTTTAGTGAGTCATGATGGACGAGCTGCCCAGTTGTGCCCAGCGCATTGACTCCTCTCATATCCCTGAGTTTGAGGTGCGGCTCGGGGTGAAGGTGACTCTCACAGTCCTGTATGGGCTTCTCTTGGTTGCTGGGCTGCTGGGCAATTCCTTAACAATTCGGGTATGCTCAGTGCTTTGCACCCGGGGCTACCTCCAGCCACCAGTCAGTCGCCACATGGTGAGCTTGGCCTGCTCAGACCTGTTGCTGCTCATTGTTGGACTGCCAGTGGAGTTGGTATGGGGGGTCTGGCTGCCCTTCTCTTCTAGCCCAGGGGACATGGCCTGCAAACTGTACTCCTTCCTCCTGGAGGCCTGTAGCTATGCCACCATCCTACATGTGGCCACCCTCAGCCTGGAGAGATACACTGCTATCTGCCACCCTTTCCGCTTCCAGGTCCTGTCTGCCTCCAAGACTAGCTACCTGCTTATCGCTTTGGCCTGGCTGAGTTCGCTGTGTGTAGCCGTTCCTCTTCTTTTTACTATGGGATCAGAATATCCACTCACCCCTACAGCAGGTCAGCATTCAAACTGCAGCTGGACATCTCAAAGTACCAACAAACTGGTCCCCACTAGTAACCTGGTCACTGCTTCTAATATAACTTTGTGCACCAACCTCTCCAACAGATGGCCAGCCTTTCAGGCCAGTGTATTCTCAGCCTTCTGTGTCTACATCGTGGTACTGGGCTCTGTGGCCTTCATGTGTCGCAGGATGATGATCGTCTTGATGGCCACCAAGAAAGGGACAGTGACTGTTAAAGGCTACGTGGGGGGTGCTGAAATGACTAGGAGCAGCTCTTCCGAAGCAAAATCGGCTCGAAAGCAAACCATCTTCTTTTTAGGTAAGAACTTTTCACCCTTGGACCATTGTCTGGGGGAACACCTCCAATCAGTATCACAGTGGGAGATTGAAGCATAATATAGGGGTCAGGGGAACTGCTAGGCTGGTTTTAAGGGGTTGGAGATCCAGTATTAAATTATTGGAGAGGTGCACAGTCTGAACTGATCACTGAAAGTATTAGCATCTTCTTTACAACATTCCAACACATTGCTCATCTTGCTTCATGCCACTCTGTAAGTTCCTCTTCTATGTAACAAGAGACACAATATTCACAAACAATTATCAGTTAATAAGAAACCATCTTGGTCCCTACTCCATCAATTGTCTTCTAACTCAACTCTGCTAGTGCTGCAATCTCTCATTCTAATACTGTTTCCTTCTGTATATGTCACTCTGCCACGAATCCATCACTCTTATACAAACCCACATAACACCTTGCCACGCATCCATCACTCTTATACAAAACCCACATAACACCTTGCCACGCATCCATCACTTTCACACAAAACCCACATAACACCTTGCCACGCATCCATCACTTTGACACAAAACCCACATAACACCTTGCCACGAATCCATCACTCTTATACAAAACCCACATAACACCTTGCCACGCATCCATCACTTTTACACAAAACCCACATAACACCTTGCCACGAATCCATCACTCTTATACAAAACCCACATAACACCTTGCCACGCATCCATCACTCTTATACAAAACCCACATAACACCTTGCCACGCATCCATCACTTTCACACAAAACCCACATAACACCTTGCCACGCATCCATCACTTTGACACAAAACCCACATAACACCTTGCCACGAATCCATCACTCTTATACAAAACCCACATAACACCTTGCCACGCATCCATCACTTTTACACAAAACCCACATAACACCTTGCCACGCATCCATCACTCTTATACAAAACCCACATAACACCTTGCCACGCATCCATCACTCTTATACAAAACCCACATAACACCTTGCCACGCATCCATCACTCTTATACAAAACCCACATAACACCTTGCCACGCATCCATCACTTTTACACAAAACCCACATAACACCTTGCCACGCATCCATCACTCTTATACAAAACCCACATAACACCTTGCCACGCATCCATCACTTTTACACAAAACCCACATAACACCTTGCCACGCATCCATCACTTTTACACAAAACCCACATAACACCTTGCCACGCATCCATCACTTTTACACAAAACCCACATAACACCTTGCCACGCATCCATCACTTTGACACAAAACCCACATAACACCTTGCCACGCATCCATCACTCTTATACAAAACCCACATAACACCTTGCCACGCATCCATCACTCTTATACAAAACCCACATAACACCTTGCCACGCATCCATCACTTTTACACAAAACCCACATAACACCTTGCCACGCATCCATCACTCTTATACAAAACCCACATAACACCTTGCCACGCATCCATCACTTTTACACAAAACCCACATAACACCTTGCCACGCATCCATCACTTTTACACAAAACCCACATAACACCTTGCCACGCATCCATCACTCTTATACAAAACCCACATAACACCTTGCCACGCATCCATCACTTTTACACAAAACCCACATAACACCTTGCCACGCATCCATCACTCTTATACAAAACCCACATAACACCTTGCCACGCATCCATCACTTTTACACAAAACCCACATAACACCTTGCCACGCATCCATCACTTTTACACAAAACCCACATAACACCTTGCCACGCATCCATCACTTTGACACAAAACCCACATAACACCTTGCCACGCATATCTTACTCTTTTACAAATTCATGTGTTACACCCATAGCACTTCAGAATCTACACAAATCCTACATCACGTGTTACACCCATAGCACCCATAGCACCCACACAAGTCCCACATTGCAAGTTACACTGATAGCACATACTCAGCACCCAAACAAATCCTACATCACGTGGTACACCCATAGCACCCATAGCACCCATAGCACCCACACAAGTCCCACATTGCAAGTTACACTGATAGCACATACTCAGCACCCAAACAAATCCTACATCAAGTCATGCATACATTGCACATACAACACACACACAAATCTAACTCTATATGGTGCAGATCCATACGTGTAAAGCAAATGGAAACCACAGCATGTAGCACGATCACTAGTGATGTCGCAAACATAACATTTTCGGTTGGCGAACGGGAACTTCCGCAAATGTTCGCGAACCGGGCGAACCGCCATAGACTTCAATGGGCAGACGAATTTTAAAACCCACAGGGACTTTTTCTGGCCACAAAAGTGATGGAAAAGTTGTTTCAAGGGGACTAACACCTGGACTGTGGCATGCCGGAGGGGGATCGATGGCAAAACTCCCATGGAAAATTACATAGTTGATGCAGAGTCTGGTTTTAATCCATAAAGGGCATAAATCACCTAACATTCCTAAATCACAATGGATATGGATTGACACCTGACATATGACATATTGACACCTTGACATATGGATTGACACCTCAGAGACCCTGATACACACTGACACAGAGCAGAATAGGGACTATTCCCCCTATATAGGGTCACTTGGCAGGTATGGATTGACACCTGTCCTCAGAGACCATGTTACACACTGACACAGAGCAGAATAGTGACTGTTCCCCCTACATATGGTCACTTGGCAGATATGGATTGACACCTGTCCTCAGAGACCCTGATATACACTGACACAGAGCAGAATAGGGACTGTTCCCCTTACATAGGGTCACTTGGCAGATATGGATTGACACCTGTCCTAAGGATCCCTGATACACACTGACACAGAGCAGAATAGGGACTGTTCCTCCTACATAGGGTCACTTGGCAGATATGGATTGACACCTGTCCTCAGAGACCATGATACACACTGAAGCAGAGCAGAATAGAGACTGTTCCCCCTACATAGGGTCACTTGGCAGATATGGATTGACACCTGTCCTCAGGGACCCTGATACACACTGACACAGAGCAGAATAGGGACTGTTCCCCCTACATAGGGTCACTTGGCAGATATGGATTGACACCTGTCCTCAGGGACCCTGATACACACTGACACAGAGCAGAATAGGGACTGTTTCCCCTACATAGGGTCACTTGGCAGATATGGATTGACACCTGTCCTCAGGGACCCTGATACACACTGACACAGAGCAGAATAGGGACTGTTTCCCCTACATAGGGTCACTTGGCAGATATGTATTGACACCTGTCCTCAGAGACCATGATACACACTGACAGAGCAGAATAGGGAATATTCACTAAATGCCAAACATTGTTATACAGGGGAATATTCAGTAAATAAGGATAAGGGGGGGGGGACTCCCCCCTGGCCCCCACCCCTGCGCGGTGGGTGGGGGCCATAAATCACAATGCGGGGGGACCTACTGTCCTCCCGCCCGCCCCCACCTGTGAGCGGTGGGTTGGGGCCATAAAAATAATGAAATGAGGGGGGGGACCTACTGTATGATGTTGTATCGATCAGGTAGTGTAAGGGTTACGCCCGCTTCACAGTGACAGACCAAACTCCCCGTTAAAGGCACCGCAAACAACCAACAAAGGTTGGATACCAAGCTAGCCAATTCCTTGTCTTCACTGATGTCATTGAAGGTCTCTTCCTCCACCCAGCCACGTACAACACCAAGGGTCCCCGAAAGGTGACAACAAGCCCCCTGGGACGCCTGCTGTGTTTGGTATTCCACCTCCTCAAAGCCACCTTCCTCCTCTGACTCCTCTTCTTCAGACTCCCCTCTCTGCGTTGCCTCTCTCGGCGTTATTATAAGGTGTGTTAAGTAGTACTATTCTTATCAGTTTAATCCCTGTTACGAGTAGAGGGCTTTTTCCTTGTTTCACCAAACCCCTTCAAAGATGGAAAAAGCGGTATGAGTGGAAGAAACGAGGAAATGTGGTCAGGTGGTGGTGCCAGCCCCACCGAGGGCTTGTACCCAGGTATGCTAATAAACTGAAAAAAGAAAAAATCTCCCAAGAAGGAGATCTAAAACTGGCATAGGAAAAGGTTAGACAACTATAATAAAGTGATACCTACAAATCCTAGTGAGCATAGGTGTATAATAGAGGGAGAAAGGGAAAGCAGAGTAATGCTTCCTAATACCGTGGTTAGAACCCTTTGTTAAAGTAAATTGAGTAATGGTCTTTATTGTATAATTTATAAATAACAAAGGGATACTATACTCATTCCCCCATAGTGGCTAATTGTGTAATAATGGTAATACTATTACCTATTATATAATATTGCCAGGGGCAAGGAAATTCCCTCTAAATAGATGGGTATAGGCAGAGAGTATAGAGACCGGCGTGATAAAGTGTCAATAAGGTGATATAAAGTTAAATGTATCACAGACACACAGCCACCCTTTCTCTTAGCTAGTTTCCAGAAATGCTGGATACCTAGAATGGCTATAAAGACCCAGAGAGGTCTAAGAAGAATCCTCTAAACTAGCCCTAATCTCCTTAAACACCTTCAAGGGTGTTCTAAGCTAAAGCTCAATCTAAACGTTTAGATGACTGCCTGATTTCCCATCACAGATGCTGACTAGGAATAACAGTGTGCAAGACAAAGAGTGGGTCTAAGTGCCCATAGTGCAGTAAAGTGTCCCTAGTGAAGTGAAAAAGAGAATAACGAGCTCGCGCCCAAGAGAATAACGAGCTGGCGCCCTATCAGGGGACGTGTATATGGCATCGATTTTAGGAACCGGGAGATGGAAAAAGATGCTTGGTCGGTCCTCCTACTTCAAATTTGGGGCACTGCGCGTGCAATCTAATGTGCCACCAGATAGGAGTGGTGTGTTAAGTAGTACTATTCCAATCAGTTTAATTCCTGTTATGTGCCTTTTTTTTTGGTTTGGTTTTTGAAGCCACAGTGCAGCACCAGAGGGCTGAAAAATTAGGCATGTACACATGCCTGAAAAATTAGGTATTGTTGCAGCCGCTGCTGTAGCAGCGGCAAGAAAAATTGAAGTTTGTTTCCCAGGCAGAAAGTGCCCTAAAACATTGCGGCTTGAACCCTAGTTGGTGGCGGATAAGTCACGCAAGTCAACCGGCATTCAGAGCTAAAATACAGCAGCGTGTGGACCATTTTTAGCCCAAGGCAGCGCATCTCATCAGGCCTTTTTTAGTCGAATGTATCGCCCACTGTCAGTCTCTTCGGGATCCATCCCTCATTCATCTTAATAAAGGTGAGGTAATCTAGACTTTTTTCACCTAGGCGACTTCTCTTCTCAGTGACAATACCTCCTGCTGCACTGAAGGTCCTTTCTGACAGGACACTTGAAGCGGGGCAGGCCAGAAGTTCTATCGCAAATTGGGATAGCTCAGGCCACAGGTCAAGCCTGCACACCCAGTAGTGAAGGGGTTCATCGCTCCTCAGAGTGTCGATATCTGCAGTTAAGGTGAGGTAGTCTGCTACCTGCCGGTCGAGTCGTTCTCTGAGGGTGGATCCCAAAGGGCTGTGGCCATGCGTAGGACTTAAAAAGCTCTGCATGTCCTCCATAAACAACACGTCTGTAAAGCGTCCTGTCCTGGCGTGGTTGTGGGAGGAGGAGGATGACTTTCACCTCTTCCCCTGTTAGATTCCCGTTGTGCTATGACATCACCCTTATACGCTGTGTAAAGCATACTTTTTAATTGATTTTGGAACTGCTGCATCCTTTCCGACTTGTTGTAATTTGGTAACATTTCAACAACTTTCTGCTTATACTGGGGGTCTAGTAGCATGGACACCCAGTACAGGTTGTTCTCCTTCAGCCTTTTTATATGAGGGTCCCTCAACAGGCACGACAGCATGAAAGACCCCATTTGCACAAGGTTGGATGCCGAGCTACTCATTTCCCGTTCCTCCTCCTCAGTGATCTGAAGGTATGAAGGTATGTTCTTCCCCCCAGCCACGTACAACACCACGGGTACCAGATAGGTGACAACGAGCACCCTGGGATGCCTGTTGTGGTTGGTCTTCCTCCTCCTCCTCAAAGCCACATTCCTCCTCTGACTCCTCTTCCTCACAATCCTCTTCCAGTGTTGCCGCAGGTCCAGCAAGCGATGCTGATAAGGCTGTTTCTGGTGGTGATGGTGACCACAACTCTTCCTCTTCACGCTCATCTACGGCCTGATCCAGCACTCTTCGCAGGGCACACTCCAGGAAGAAAACAAATGGTATGATGTCGCTGATGGTGCCTTCGGTGCGACTGACTAGGTTTGTCACCTCCTCAAAAGGACGCATGAGTCTACAGGCATTGCGCATGAGCGTCCAGTAACGTGGCAAAAAAATCCCCAGCTCCCCAGAGGCTGTCCTAGCACCCTGGTCATACAAATATTCATTAACAGCTTTTTCTTGTTGGAGCAGGCGGTCGAACATTAGGAGTGTTGAATTCCAACGTGTCGGGCTGTCGCAAATCAAGCGCCTCACTGGCATGTTGTTTCACCGCTGGATATCTGCAAAGTGTGCCATGGCCGTGTAGGAACGCCTGAAATGGCCACACACCTTCCTGGCCTGCTTCAGGACGTCCTGTAAGCCTGTGTACTTATGCACAAAGCGTTGTACGATCAGATTACACACATGTGCCATGCACGGCACATGTGTCAACTTGCCCAACTTCAATGCCGCCAACAAATTTGTTCCGTTGTCACAAACCACTTTGCCGATCTCCAGTTGCTGCGGAGTCAGCCACTTTTCCACCTGTGCGTTCAGGGCGGACAGGAGTGCTTGTCCAGTGTGACTCTCTGCTTTCAAGCAAGTCAAACCCAAGACGGCGTGACACTGCTGTATCCGGGATGTGGAATAGTACCTGGGGAGCTGGGGGGGTGCCGTTGATGTGGAGCAAGACGCAGCAGCAGAAGAGGACTCACCCGAGGAGGTTATGGAAGAGGATGGAGTAGGAGGAGTAGAGGAGGTGGCGGTGTCAACAACTCCTCTGCAGAGCCACGCATTCCATGCTTGGCAGCCGTCAGCAGGTTTACCCAATGCGCAGTGTAGGTGATATACCTGCCCTGACCATGCTTTGCAGACCAGGTATCAGTGGTCAGATGGACCCTTGCCCCAACACTGTGTGCCAGACATGCCATTACTTCCTTTTGCACATTTGAGTACAGGTTGGGGATTGCCTTTTGTGAAAAGAAATTTCGTCCGGGTACCTTCCACTGCGGTGTCCCAATAGCAACAAATTTTTTGAACGCCTCAGACTCCACCAGCTTGTATGGTAAAAGCTGGCAGGCTAATAGTTCAGACAAGCCAGCTGTCAGACGCCGGGCAAGGGGGTGACTTTCTGACATTGGCTTCTTACGCTCAAACATGTCCTTGACAGACACCTGACTGTGGGCAGATGAGCGGGAACTGCTCAAGGCGAGAGACGGAGTGGCGGATGGTTGAGAAGGGGCAAGGAGGACAGCAGTGGTTGATGTGGCTGAAGATGCTGGACCAGGAGGAGGATGGCGGCTTTGAGTTTGTGTGCTGCTTGTACTCATGTGTTGATCCCATAGGCGTTTGTGATGTGCGATCATGTGCCTACGCAAAGCAGTTGTACCTAGGTGGGTGTTGGACTTCCCACGACTCAGTTTCTTTTGGCACAGGTTGCAAATGGCATCGCTGTTGTCAGAGGCAGACACACAAAATAAATTCCACACTGCTGAGCTCTGCAATGACGGCATTCTGGTGGCTGTCTGACTGTGCCACTAGCTCCTTGCGACGACCTCCCCCTGCTTCCAACTTGTCTCCTCCTCCTCTCTGTCTCCCCATCTGAACTTTCGCCCTGTTCTTC
Source organism: Pelobates fuscus (assembly GCF_036172605.1). NCBI lineage: Eukaryota > Metazoa > Chordata > Amphibia > Anura > Pelobatidae > Pelobates > Pelobates fuscus. The sequence goes on along the minus strand of NC_086324.1, from coordinate 916,840 downwards.
TTCTTGCCGAGCGGGCACCCACGTGACATCCATGGATGCATCGTCATCATCAACCGCTTCACTTGTATCTGACAACTCAGCAAAGGAAGCAGCAGCGGGTACAACATCATCATCATCACACCGTACGTCCATGTGTGTAATGCTGCCTGACTGAGACATATCCCTGTTATCTACATCCTCTGGCAATAATAGTTGCGCATCACTCATTTCTTCAAACGGATGTGTAAATAACTCCTCTGACAGATAAAGTGAAGAGGCTGTGGTGCTAGTGTTGGTGGTGGCGGCAGGCGGGTGAGTGGTATCTTGAGAGATGCTCGAAGCTAAGCTGGAGGAGGATGGTGCGTCAAGGATCCGAGCGGAAGCTGTAGAAGATTGGGTGTCCTGTGTTAGCCAATCAACTATGTCCTCAGAACTTTTCATTATTCTAGGGCAAAAGGGAATCACAGCACCACGACCACGACGGCCCCTGCGGGGTGGCCTGCCTCTGCCTGTCATTTTTGGGGGGATTAGTGCTACTATGCGTGCAAGCTACTGTGAGACCAGATATGAGTGGCAATGTGCACTGGCAGAGGTTGGCAGAGTACACACTGTAGGCCTGACACCTGCTTGAAAACAACTAACTGCTATGCGATCTATAACAGTGAAAAAAGTTTTTGGGTTTTTAAATGCACGCTATTGTGACACCAGATATGAGTGGAACTGTGCAATGGCAGAGGTTGGCAGAGTACACGCTGTAGACCTGACACCCGCTTGCAGACAACTAACTGCTATTCAATCTATAACAGTGAAAAAAGTTTTTTGTTTTTTAAATGCAATCTATTGCGACACCAGATAAGAGTGGCAATGTGCACTGGCAGAGGTTGGCAGAGTACACACTGTAGGCCTGACACACAGACTCTTGCAGACAACTAACTGCTATTCAATCTAATACAGTGAAAATATTTTTTTGTTTTTAAATGCAAGCTTAAGCTATTGTGACACCAGATATGAGTGGTGGCACGGGGCATGTGGGCACAGTATCCATTGTGAGCCTGACACAGAAGCTGGCAGACAACTAACTGCTATTCAATCTATTACAGTGAATAAAAATGTGTTTTTAAATGCAAGCTTAAGCTATTGTGACACCAGATATGAGTGGTGGCACTGGGCAAGTGGGCACAGTATCCACTGTGAGCCTGACACAGAAGCTGGCAGGCAGGCAGGCAACTGCAATTAGATTACACAGAAAAAAAAAGCAGGCTGATGTTCTAGCCCTAAAAAGGGCTTTTTGGGGTGCTGTCCTTACAGCAGAGATCAGATGAGTCCTTCAGGATTGTAGTGGACACTGAATACCCTAGCCTAGCTATCAATTTCCCTATCAAATGAGCAGCAGCTACACTTTCCCTCCTCTAAGAATGCAGCTTCAGAATGAATCTAAAATGGATGCTGTCTAGGAGGTGGGAGGGTCTGGGAGGGAGGGTGTGCTGCTGATTGGCTGGAATGTGTCTGCTGACCGTTAGGTACAGGGTCAAAGTTTACTCAATGATGACGAATAGGGGGCGGATCGAACCGCGCATATGTTCGCCCACCGTGGCGAACGCGAACACTCTATGTTCGCCAGGAACTATTCACCAGTGAACCGTTCGGTACATCACTAACGATCAGTATATGTTGCAGCACCATTTTTCACTGTTATGTAATACTTGTACCTACATGAAAGGACTCTACAACAATATTGAATGGAGCACCCACTGGTTCAGATATCACATTCTGCTTAATGACAGAATGTACAGGTTATGATGTTGTAGAGGTGAGACTGGCCCCTTGAGCTCAGTTTTACTCCAGTCTTTCTCAGTTTACAACTTCAACTATGTAATGTATGTTGTAATAACTCCATGCAGATCCCATATTAGAGAGTATATCATGGAAGACACCATGAAGATCCATATTTATTAAACATTTTTTTTTTTACAAATAAAGGTCCATATTATAGTAAAAACCAAAGAAAAACAAGTTACCTGCACCCTCTCCTTAATCCCTATGTATTTTTAAACAAATGGAGGTTTTTTAGTTACCTCCATTGGCCATGAGAGGATGAGCACATGGTTAGAGTTAGGACCCACCTAGGGGGGGTCTGCCTTGACGTTGGCAGGTGGGCTCATCCTCTCATGGCCATTGGAGTAACTAAAATGCCTCCATTTGTTTAAAAATACATAGGGATAAAGGAGAGAGCGCAGGTAACTTGTTTTTCTTTGGTTTTTACTATATATTGGGGCTGATGTGTACTGTGGTTGTTGCTGCCGCCCAGTGATGGGAGTGAGCGCAGGACTTTTCTTTCTGCATTTATTAGAGTGAGATTTGAAAAAAAGGAGGGTGGTGAAAACCAAAGAAATAGAAGAAAGATACATTATATAAAGTATCTCAACCAAAAAGGTCATATAGGTCTTAATCAAGGAAACAAACTGGGTCAATACCTATATTTAGACCCTTTGGTTCTAGGGTTCCCAATTTATGTATCCAAAACGTTTCCCTTTGGGATAATTTCTTGACCCTATCGCCACCTCGCCAGAATGGAAAAACCCTTTCGATACCCATGCATTTGAAATCCCTAAATGTAAAGGATGGGCAATTGGAACAGTGAGCTGGAACAGAATGAGTTGTCAGTCCCTTCCTAATATTGTTCAGATGCTCGAGTATTCTGATTTTCAAGATCCTTTTTGTTCGGCCCACATACTGTTTGCCACACGGACACTGCAGTAAATAAAGTACATAGTCCGTGTGGCAACTGATCTCTGATTTCACTTTAAACCTTTCCCCAGTAACGGAGCTACACAATTCCACAGTTCTTAGCATAGATATGGTAGTGCAGGCTTTACAAGACCCGCAGCCCCTGAAAAAACCTGAATCTGGAGGAGTGTTGGTATTAGGATATTTAATAGCATAGCTAGGAGCTAATAGATTCTTAAAATTCTTGTTCTTGCTTTATAGATCACCGTAGGGCGGTCTGATAGAGACCTTCCCAAAACTGGGTCCTGTAGCAAAATCGTCCAAAATTCTTGTAGACTCCTTTTGATTTTATAATGGTCAGTATTATATTGGGTTATAAACGACGACTTAGCGTTCGCATTAGTTTCGCTCACAATGGGTTTGTCCTCCAACAGTAAATTGCGTTTCAATGAACTAATGGAGGGAATCTCCTTATCTGATGTATTTTTATTATAACCCCTATCAATAAACTTTCTCTTAAAATACTGAACAAAATCTTGAAAAGCAACCGAAAACCCTCTCCAATAATAATATCATCATCAATATATCGCTGCCATAGGACCAGGCTCTCCCTCCAGCTATGCCCCGACCACACGAAGAGCTCCTCCCATCTCCTCATGTAGGTGTTGGCATAGCTGGGGGTGAACCTAGTACCCATGGCGGTCCCTGTGATCTGTAAATAATAATCGCCATTAAAAAATAAATCATTTTGATCTAGAATGAATTGAACTGAGGATAAAATAAACTCCCTTTGGCCTGCAGATAGTGTGTTGTCCCCAGACATGTAGTGGTCAATTGACTCCAATCCCAAGTGATGGCTAATTACGGTGTACAGAGAGGTCACATCTAGTGTGGCCCAACTGTACTCCGAACTCCATTCAATACATTCCAACTCTTGTAGAAAAGATTTTGTATCCCGAACATAAGAAGGTGCATACCCCCCTGTGCATACTTTTGTAAAAAGGAATCAACATAAGCGGATAAATTAGCGGTTAATGAATTAACCCCGCTAATGATGGGGCGACCTGGTGGATTAGGGAGGTGATTATGTGTTTTGGGGAGAAAGTAAAAAAATTGGGATAACAGGGTTCTTCTGAAATAAAAAATCAAAGTTCTTTTGTGTAATGATCCCGTTATTTTTTGCTTCATCCAATAAAGTCCTAAGTTCCGAATTGAAACAGAAAGTAGGGTCATTGGAAAGAATTGTATATGTGTTCCTGTCCCCCAGAATATTAGCTGATTCTTCTAGATAATAGGAGGTGGTCATCAACACTATACCACCCCCTTTATCTGCCTCCCTGATTATTAGATCATCACGTTCCATTACATTTTTAAGAATTATTTCCTGTCTCCTTGTAAGGTTAGAGGTTCATGATCTTTTTTTTATCTTTTGTGTTAAAAGACTGGAACATTTGATTAACCATATGTTCGAATGTTTCTAGAAAAGGGCCCTTACTTTGTATGGGAAAAAAATGTGACTTCGGTTGAAATTAATAATTAGTAAGGGTTGGTAAAGTATTCAAAATATTGTCTAGAGGTGGCGGATTTAAAAGAAAGTGTCTCTTAATAGTTAATGAACGAATTAACTTTTTTAAATCTATAAAAAGATTGAAGTCATTAGAGGTCTTACTAGGGGCAAACCACGTTCCCTGAGACAATAGACTAATCTCTTCAACCGTCAAAGGGGTCTCAGTTAAATTAAAAATGCCATTATCAATCTCCCTTTTTTCAAGTGAATATGTAACCTGTGGTAACTGAATTAGTCCTCTGTTCTCACCCTTTTCGTGGGGGAATTCTGATACAGGTGAGAAAATCTGTTGGGATGTTCCCAAGTTTCCATCCTGGGACGGAAATAATTGGTTATTGCTTTTTCCTTTGGGCCCCGGGGTCTCCCCTGAAATCTAAAATAACCTGAATTTGTTCTTCAGATAAGGTGTTCATTAAAGGAAGATTATCAGAAATGCACACTGCTAACATTTGTGTTCGCAATAGATTTGAGTCATGTCAAGTATAATATGTCTCTTAAACAATTATGTAAGGTAAATCAAGCAAAAAAGTTAATAGTGATAATCACTTCTTTTTCCTGAGGTAAAATATTAATTTTAAAATTGAACCTAAGCGGTAAAATATGATAATGAAACTAATTATCTAGGACTAAAATGGATGAAAAACTTTTTACATTGAAAAAACAGTAGTGAAATAATTTAACAGTAATTACCGAAATTATCAGACGACCGGATCGGCCACGGTGGAACGCACGCTTGAAACGCATGACATCATCGCGCAGAGGCCTGGTGATGTCAGAAAAGGCAGAACCAGGAAGTCAATCATACTTCACTGGATACAGCTGAGAAGATTAAAGCACCTATTGGATGAAAGCTAGTGGCTGGGTAAGGGGTATATAAAGTCTGGGGAAGGGAGAAGGTTGATATGCACTTTGCATTCTGTCTGAATAGCACTGGGTGGGACCATACTACATCTGCTAACACTAACTTTGATGTAAGTCAATATATTAGCATTTTGCACGTTACTTGGTTGCTATTTAACTGGATTGCACCTTGTCTCTCCTTATGTCAAGATATACAAAGCTCAAGAGCGTGAACAGATCTACATCTATTATACTGAAGGCTCTTTTATCTTTTCCAAATTGTGAATGGCCATTTGGCGTATTATTTCACTATAATTTGGTTATACAGTTTTGCACTATGTTGTGCAATTTGGTCCCTGACAGAACAACGCCTATTTTTATACATTGAAGTTTATGAATTTACCAGGTTACACCCCCTGGGCTGTCAATCAGACACCCAGTCCTGTTACTTCCTGGTTTGTTTAGCTCAGTGGAGATAAACTCAAGAGGCAGCAACTGCCCAGAGCACCTGCCTTGCAAAGACTTCTCATTGAGCTGCATTGGGAAGTCTGTGATTGGACAGACACAGAAAGTCTGGGCGGGGTTAGAAGGGGAGGGATTGCAAAGGCTGCAGACAAGAGATCTACAGATCTCTTGTGGGTTTTAGATCTAACCCCCAATGGAAAAAAATAGTATAATTAAATGCATGCATGTTTTTATCGGAGTATATCTACTAAACAATGATTTTGTATTAGGGTAGTGGAGTGTCCCTTTCACGTTCGTGCTATTTGGAGCAGTAAAGGAAGTAATAGTGTAATACTCGCCTCCTCTCTGGGATAAAATACTGTGTGTCCGGTGTTATTAATGTTTGCTACCTTATCACAGAGTTAAACTGTCCCTACAGAAGAATGCTTTTTGTGCTTTGGGGTGTTATCGATGTATGTTCACAGCCGCCCACGTGTCTGCAATAGAAATTCTGTTGGTCTTTATTGCTGCCATTGGTTCCTGTAATGATATCTTGCTTTTAGTGGGAACTTGATTTGGGACTGTTTGCCTGCCACATTTTTCCTGCACCTTCCTTCATTTGGGGGTGCATTTACTGAAATCGTTACAGATCCTTTTCATGTTTAATTAGTTCTTTCCCTTATTAAGTGAATACAATTAATTAGCCAGCAAAGCGCAGCAGTCCGTGTATTTAAAATCTGATAAAGCTGCAGGTTTCTTATAAAAAGCTTTTAACGGAGAACAGGTCTAATAAATTGGATTCACATTTATCTTTCACACAAATCTAATGTTGTAGCATTTTTCTAGAGCATTTTGTCAGTTTGAAAGCTGAGTATATTATTATACATATTCCCTTTAATTAGCATGTTGGGCTGCATTGAAGGATGAGATCGATTTAAAGATGGTTACACTGCTTGAAGTCAAGTTCTTCTGATGAAAGTCATTTGCTGTTCATGAATGCCAAGACATTGCCGTACCTAGATTATGGCACGTGCCCTGGGCGCCACTCGAAGAGGCCAGGTAGGCAGCTTGTTTTATTCTGTTAGCCCTGCTGCTGGTTCCGAGTGAGTCGGAGAGCAGCCACCGGATGTTCACAGCATGCTCTGACTCGCTGAATGTCCAACTGCGAAGGAGCGATTACTGAGGTTTGCATCTGCCGGTGGCACAAACCTCATGCTCCCCTGCTGCCAATCAGGGATTGTAGACTCAAATAGACCTCCTCAGTAAAGGAGGAGACTATATTTAAAAGAAGAAAAACTACCACAACAAGAGGACATAGTCTTAAATTAGAGGGGCAAAGGTTTAAAAATAATACCAGGAAGTATTACTTTACTGAGAGGGTAGTGGATGCATGGGATAGCCTTCCAGCTGAAGTGGTAGAGGTTAACACAGTAAAGGAGTTTAAGCATGCGTGGGATAGGCATAAGGCTATCCTAACTATAAGATAAGGCCAGGGACTAATGAAAGTATTTAGAAAACTGGGCAGACTAGATGGGCCGAATGCAGTGGCGTACATACCAGGGTCGCAGGGGTCGCGGCTGCGACCGGGCCCGGCCCACCAGGGGGCCTGGCCGCCCCTGCGACCCGGTATGTATGTCACTGGGCCAGCCTCTTCTCTTGGGGGGCCCAGGAGCCGGCCACCTCCGGGCCCCCCGAAGCTGGCCCTGCTTACAACCGGCTGGCTGGTATTGCGGGCGTGCGAGGGAGCACTCTCCCCTGAGTGCTTCCTCTTCAGCTCCCTCGCGCACCGCATTGATACCGGAGCCGGAAGATGACGTCATCTTCCGGTGCCGGTATCATTACGCGGCGCGCGAGGGAGCTGAAGAGGAAGCACTCAGGGGAGAGTGCTCCCTCGCACGCCCGCAGGACCAGCCAGCCCGCCGGGTGACCGGCCCCCCAGGAGCCCAGAAGCACCACTGGACCCCAGGGAATCCCCTCAGCACTCCAAAAGGTAAGGAGGCTGGGGGGATTAAATTTAAAAAAAAATGTGTAAGTGTGTGTGTGTGTGTTAGTGTGTGTGTTAGTGTTACTGTGAGTGTTAGTGTGTGTGTTACTGTGAGTGTTAGTGTTACTGTGAGTGTTAGTGTGTGTTAGTGTTAGTGTGTGTGTGTTAGTGTTACTGTGTGTGTTACTGTGAGTGTTAGTGTGTGTGTTACTGTGAGTGTTAGTGTTAGTGTGTGTGTTAGTGTGTGTGTTACTGTGAGTGTTAGTGTGTGTGTTACTGTGAGTGTTACTGTGTGTGTTAGTGTTACTGTGTGTGTTAGTGTTACTGTGAGTGTTAGTGTTACTGTGAGTGTTAGTGAGTGTGTCTGTTGAGTGTGTGTCTGCTAGTGAGTGTCAGTGAGTGTGTTACTGTGTGTGTCTGTTACTGAGTGTGTTTGTGTTAGTGAGTCTGTTTGATGTCTGTTAGTGAGTGTGTGTTTGTCAGTGAGAGTGTATGTATGTTTGTCTGTCGCTGAGTGTGTCTCTGTCAGTAAATGTGTGTGTCTGTTAGCTAGTGTGTATGCGTCTGTTCGTGAGAGTGTGTGTGTGTGTCTTCAGCACTTACCTTTCTCCAGCGCCGGACTCCCTTGGCGCTGGGGATCCCTCCGCCTCTCAGCTCCGAATGCGCATGCACAGCAAGAGCCGTGCGCGCATTCAAACCGCCCATAGGAAAGCATTACTCCAATGCTTTTCTATGGACGCTCAGTATCTTAGAATCGCGGAAGCTCCTCTAGCGGCTGTCAGTGAGACAGCCACTAGAGGCTGGATTAACCCTCAGTGAAACATAGCAGTTTCTCTGAAACTGCTATGCTTTCAGCTGCAGGGTTAAAACTAGAGGGACCTGACACCCAGACCACTTCATTGAGCTGAAGTGATCTGGGTGTCTGTAGTGGTCCTTTAACCCCTTAAGGACCAAACTTCTGAAATAAAAGGGAATCATGACATGTCAGACACGTCATGTGTCCTTAAGGGGTTAAGTGTGTGTGTGCATCTGCATGCACTGGTGTACATACCGCGGACCGCGGTCGCAGGGGTCGCAGCCCTGCAACCCCTGCAACCAGGTGCCCGCCGCCATGTGTTGCGTCCCCGGCCCGCGCAGAGTAAACGTGCGGGGGGGGGGAGGGGGGGCCCACAGATCAATTTTCGCACCGGGGCCCCATAGGTCATGTGTACGCCACTGGCCGAATGGTTCTTATCTGCCGTCACATTCTATGTTTCTATGTAACTCCTGCTTAAACACCAGGAAGCATGCCCCCTCATTGGCCAATCTCGAGTGGATCAAACATGACGACACACATTACACACAGCCAGCATACACCACACGTCAAATCACATACAGCTGGCGCACACACACGCACACTACATGCAAAGTGTATTTTACAGGAGCCACAAAGGACACAATTTCAGTGCTTGTTATTGAGCTAATAAACAAACAAAGAATGTGTACCAGGAGGGACTGGGATAAATAAGATGTACTGTGATACAGGTAACCAATCCCTGCAGAATATCTATCAGACAAGGAGCCATTTGGTAAAATAGAAAGAAGAGAAAAACATAAATACATTTTATTAAATAATATAATATCTATAATCTAAATGTGCTTGTGTACAAAAACGTGAATGGAGTGTTGTGTATTAGGAAGTTAAACCAATACCATAATTATAAATATCACTACTGGAGATAGATATCCAAATATAACTAGCCTAGGTAAAATAAGCAGCCTGGCTAAGTGGATAGAGGTAGTAGCCATAACAAATCCCTATTAAAGATTGGTAAGGTTAAACAACAACATACTCTGTTATAAGGGCATGTGCAGTAGTGGAGTAAACCCAGTATAGGATTAGACATGCACACGTCTGGGCTTTAATTGAAAACTCCGTCTAATGCAACAAAAAAGGAGAGAGGAAACAGTAAGTATGCAGAGGAGGAGAAAAGGGGAATTAAGGAGAACTATACCGAAATCTGGTAAAAATTAAAAGCTTTGTGGCTGTCTATATGCAAGATAATGCTGCTGAGATAGCTAAAGAAACTTAGTTCACTAACCAATAGATAAAAAATACCACCTTTGACTACTAAGACTGGTACTTAAGAAAGTCTCCCACCAGTAAACTATCTCCTAAGTAAAGGGGAAGGCTTAGACATATGGAGGGTCATGAGACACATGGAGGGGCCTGGGAGGGGAACGAGACACATGGACGTGCCGGGGAGGGGAATCAGACACACAAAGGGGTTGGGGGAATGAGACACATGAAGAGTTTGGGGGGGGGGGAATGAGACACATGGGATGCGGGGAGGGGTGAGACACATGGGGAGGTTGCGGGGGAAATGAGGCACATGGGGAGGTCGGGGGGGGGGGGGGGAAATGAGACACATGGAGAGCCTGGGGAGGGGATGAGACACATGGAGTGGTTCGGGTGGAAAGTTATATATGGAGGGGCCGGGAACGGGAAATGATGCACACGAAGAGCCCTGGGGTGGGGGGGGGGGGGGGGTGGATGAGATGCATGGAGGTTCTGGGGGGAAAGAGACACATGGAGGGGCTGGGGGGAAAGACACTTAGAGGGGCTGTGGGTGGGAAGAGACACATGGAGGGGTTGGGGGGAATAAAACACATGGAGGGGCCGGGGGGGAAATGAGACACTTGGGGAGGCTGGGTGGGGAGGGGAATGAGACACACAGAGGGGTTAGAGGGGTGAGACACATGGAGGGGCTGGGGGAGAATTGAGACAAGTGGAGGGGCCAGGGAGGGGAATGAGACACATGGAGGGGCTTGGGGGGGGGGGGGGAATTGAGACATATGAAGGGGCCAAGGAGGGGAATTAGACATATAGAGGAACTGGGGAGGGAAATTAGATACATGGAGGGGTTAGAGGGGTGAGACACATGGAGGGGCTGAGGGGGGAATTGAGACAAAGGGGCAAGGGAGGGGAATTATACATATAGAGGAACTGGGGAGGGAAATGAGATACATGGAGGAGTTGGGAGGAATGAAAAACATGGAGGGGCTGGGGGAGAATTGAGACAAATGGAGGTGCCAGGGAGGGGGATGAGACACATGGAGTGGTTCGGGGGGGGGGGGGGAAGTGACATATGGAGGGGTTAGGGAGGAATAAGATATATGGAGGGGCCGGGAAGGGGAAATGATGCACACAAAGAGTCCTGGGGGGGGGGAGGAATGAGATGCATGGAGGATCTGGGGTGAAAGAGACACATGGAGGGGCTGCGGGGAAAGACACTTAGAGGGGCTGGGGGGAAAGACACTTAGGGGGGCAGGAGGGAAATGAGACACATGGGGAGGCTGGGTGGGGAGGGGGAATGAGACACATGGAGGGGCCGGGGAGGGTAATGAGACACACAGAGGGGTTAGAGGGGTGAGACACATGGAGGGGCTGGGGGAGAATTGAGACAAGTGGAGGGGCCAGGGAGGTGAATTAGACACATTGAGGGGCTGGGGGAGGGGGGATTGATACGTATGAAGGGTCCAAGGAGGGGAATTAGACATATAGAGGAACTGGGGAGGGGAATGAGATACATGGAGGGGTTAGAGGGGTGAGACACAAGGAGGCGCTGGGGGAAATGAGACACATGGGGAGGCTGGGTGGGGAGGGGGAATGAGACACATGGAGGGGCCGGGGAGGGTAATGAGACACACAGAGGGGTTAGAGGGGTGAGACACATGGAGGGGCTGGGGGAGAATTGAGACAAGTGGAGGGGCCAGGGAGGGGAATTAGACACATTGAGGGACTGGGGGGGGGGGAATTGATACGTATGAAGGGTCCAAGGAGGGGAATTAGACATATAGAGGAACTGGGGAGGGGAATGAGATACATGGAGGGGTTAGAGGGGTGAGACACATGGAGGCGCTGGGGGAGAATTGAGACAAATGGATGGGCCAGGGAGGGGAATGAGACACATGGAGGGGCTGAGGGGGGAATTGAGACAAAGGGGCCAGGGAGGGGAATTATACATATAGAGGAACTGGGGAGGGAAATTAGATACATGGAGGAGTTGGGAGGAATGAAAAACATGAAGGGGGCGAGTAGAGGAATGAGACACATGGAGGTGCCTGGGAAGGGAATAAGAAACATGCAGGGGTTTGGGAGGCGAGGGATGAAACACATGGAGGGGCCAAGGAAGGGGAAGGAGACACATGGAGGTGTTGGTAACACGCTCTGCGACTTCCTGTTGGTAACGCACGCTCTGCAACTTCATGTTGCGATTATGATTGTCCCATCGGACAATTTATTTTGAAATGTATGTTTTTAAGGCAGTCTGTTGGATTTCTGACCTCTCTAAATACAGCGAATTCACATATGTTGCTGCATATTTTTAGGAAATTGTAATGTAATGAACTGTTTGTGCATCAGATGGAGAAATAATTCATTAATTCCTAGAAAACACATCAGTATATAAATTCTGCTACTAAACTCTTCAGTTTTGTTCACTATGCTGAAAATTTGTTTAAAATTATTCAAATAAAAATGCCAAATAATTTTTAGTTCTTTCTAAAAAAAAATATTTTTTCCCTTTAAATGTTAAATCACGTCTCCTAGGTAATAGATCATTAAAAATTTAGAGACTGCAGGAGAATCCCTTTTCCATTGCATCTAATCGTGTAATTACAGCGTATTGAATCTTTACAGCTTTGTGAATTTCAGCTTATTGTATTATTACACCTCATTGTATTTGTACAAGGCATAGTTTTTCTAAGCTAAACTCTTCTATTCCAGCTCAGAGTATTGGTATAGCTTATTATATAGTTACATATTAAATAGTTACAGTTACACAGAATGAAAAGACATATGAATCCATCAAGTTCAGCCTTCCTCACATTTGTTTTTGCTGTTGATCCAAACGAAGACAAAAAACCCAGTCTGAAGCGCTTCCAATTTTCCAACACACTAGGGAAAAGAAATCCTTCTTGAGCCCAGAATGACATTCAGACCTCTCCTTGGATCAAGCCGCTATTACCCCACTAATTAGAAATTGTATCCCTGTATGTTATGTTTTGCAAGTATTTATCCAATTGCAGTTTAAACATCTGTAATGACTCTGACAAAACCACCTCTTCAGGCAGAGAATTCCATATCCTTTTGCTCTTACTTTAAAACAAAGCCTTTTCTTTGCCTTAGATGAAATCTCCTTTCTTCCAGCCTAAATGTGTGACCTCGTGTCCTATGTATAGCCCTGTTTATGAATAGATTTCCAGATAATGATTTGCATTGGCACCAAATATATTTGTATAATGTTATCATATCCCCTCTCAGGCGCCGTGTTTCCAAACTAAAGAGGTTTACATTTTTTAACCTTTCTTCGTAACTAAAATGTTCCAATCCTGTTATCAACTTTGAAGCTCGTCTCTGCACTTTTTCTAATGCCATGATATCCTTCTTTAGAACAGGTGCCTAAAATTGCAAAGCATATTCGAGTTGTGGTCTTAACAACGATTTAAAAAGAGGCAAAATTATATTTTAATCCCAGGAATGAATGCCCCTATTTAAACATTAAAAAACCTTACTGGCCTAAGCAACTGCAGACTGACATTGCACATTGTTGTCTAATTTGTTGTCTATAACAATTCCCAAATCCTTCTCGTGTGTGGTTATCCCTAATTCACTACCATTTAGAATGTAAGTTGCTCGTGCATTCTTTAACCCGAAATGCATAAGTTTGCATTTCTCTACATTAAATGTCATATGCCATTTAATAGGTCACTTATGTAAGTATAGTAGATTAAAGGAACACTATAGGTACTGTAACAGATCCCCCTGTTCTTGGATGATAATTTTGCTTTGACTAGATCGGTATACGAACCTAACCAAACAGATTGCCCCATTTGGTTTGTATACACATGGACCACCCAGAACAGTCGTGTGCCGCTAGTTGACCCACTTGACCTCACTAACACCTACACAAACTGCAAACACCTGAACATTTTAAGCGGTCGGCTGGGTGGCGCCGTTCGTATGGACGAAAGGAAGAGAGGGGGAACTATAGTCCCTAGCACTCTAGTTTCCCTTTAAGCAAAATAACAAGATCCAACCTGTTATCAGTTATACATTTTACAAGGTCATCACTCACCACCCTCCAGCTCGAAAAAAAAGCTCTATCTTGAAGCTCCACTGGGTTCCTCTCACGAGAGTGAACCCTAGCCCTGCAGGCTGGAGTTCACTCACCACTAGGACCACCAGGGATTTTAGAAACCCCACCCCCCACGCAGGCTAAAGGTAAGAATGGAGGGGGGATATAATGCTTGTTTCTTCATTTATTTAAATAGTGGCTGTAACGGACCGTTTCACTTACAAGAGGATAAAAACCGTTTAGGCGATAATCCCCTTTTCCATAGACCAGCAGCTACTGCAAGCACCAATCTCCCGAACTGCAAACTGTACGAATCTTCCAACTCCCAAACTGGAAACACACGAACCCTGGAATAGCTGAACAGGAAAAGCATACAATCCGCTTACACTCCTGGCAGTCAGCATACAATCCAATTCCCCCAATAACGAGACGACACTTCGTTTTGAGGGTCAAGCAGAATCTGAGGTGCTGGCACACCCAGCCTGGTTTTTATTGCAGTTGTTACAAATACAGGTCCGCCCACAGGGAGGTATAAAACAACCAATCACATCACAGTTACATCCCACATATTCCTTCTCCTTATCCTGAGAGGAAACTCAATTATACATACAGTTAAAACATACTTTCTACCCAACTTTCATAACTCTAAAACCATACATCACATTCACATAAAAATACATATCCACAATCAATCCATTCAGGGGAACAACATATTAAAAAATGGCATGAATCAGACCAGGGGTTCAAAAGTTAGTAATAGTATCTTTTAAAACCCCTGCCAGATTGTTTTTCCGGTTCAGATCGGTTTTACAGAGCCCTCTCTCCTGGAGGCAAGGTAGAAGTAATCTAATTACCTCCCAGGACAGAGACAGACTCCATTGAGCACATGGGGACACAAAGACAGTAAAACACTTTAAAATACATAAAGTCACCTTTCACACATAACACACAGACATTTCACATATCCCCGGATAGCTGGGATCTGAGCGCACAAAACTACCGAATAGCGCGCAGATCCTATTCACACAGTTCAATTGCCATGGAGCCGAAGTCTTTAACTACACGAATGGGCTCCATGGCATAGCTATCTGGGTTAACACATTCACATAAAGTCTGGTCCATAGTCCAAAGGCAAGAGGCGGGCAAGCAGCCCCCTCCAAGGAGACGTGGCGAGGTTGGTTTCGCCACAGTGGCATTAATCTGCCTCCCCCCAACACACAATCCCTCCAAACATAAATACACACGCACACATCACCCTCACACACACACACACACACACACACACACAGCACCCTCACACACACACAATCCCACGAGTAAGCTCCAAACACATGCACAATACGCTTTCCCTATGCACATTCCTTGTAAGCAAACACATACAACATTCCCTAAACACACACACACACACTCCACAACCCCTACACACACTACATCAGCTATACACACACACACACTACATCACCTATACACACTATGCCACCTATACACACACACTCTCTACAACCCCTAGCCACACATGCATTACATTACACCACAAACACAACTGACACCAACCTATTTACACAATACCACACCACAATCAGCTCACTCTGCATAAACGCAATCCCACGATTAGACTCCAAACACATGCACAATACGCTTTCTTCGCCCCTTTGTCTCCTGGTATCCCATTTATGGAGACCCCAGAGACAAGTTTCAAGCAAACACAACGCAAGCATGTTATTACATTTGCTTACACTGTGCAGAACAAATACAGGGCTTTTTTTCTCATGCTAGAGCTCTTTAGCAGAGCTCTGCGCATGGTCTGCCCTGGAAGAGTATTGAACCAACATGCTCACTTTGAGAGGGGGTGTGCTTGTCATTGGGGATGACAAAACACACCCTTTCTGGCCCCGCCCCCTTCTCAGTGAGCCACTGTGAATAAAAAATGTGAACGCCAATTTTTCTCAGTGTTTGTGCATTTGAATGTAATTTTGTATGGAGTATGTGTGTGTATATAGGGGTGTATTTGAATGCACTGTCGTCACTGTTGTGATAGATGCCTTCTTCATGGATTGCACCCTGTAAACATTTCTGTGTAATGCTACATTTAATTGCCTTGCATCATTCGGTATACGAACTAACCGAACACTTAAAACCTACCCAGTTCACATACCAAACAAACTGTCGAACCAACCAACCACCCGGGACTGCTGTGTGCCGCTAGTTAACCCCCTTGACCTTCCAAACACGTTCGCTAACCGCAATCCCATTGTTACTAGAGGCCATCTGTATATAACACAGTGATATTTTACTAGAGGCAGCCTGTATATAACACAGTGATATTTTACTAGAGGCCGCCTGTATATAACAGTGATATTTTACTAGAGGCCGCCTGTATATAACACAGTGATATTTTACTAGAGGCAGCCTGTATATAACACAGTGATATTTTACTAGAGGCCTCCTGTATATAACACAGTGATATTTTACTAGAGGCCGCCTGTATATAACACAGTGATATTTTACTAGAGGCCGCCTGTATATAACACAGTGATATTTTACTAGAGGCAGCCTGTATATAACACAGTGATATTTTACTAGAGGCAGCCTGTATATAACACAGTGATATTTTACTAGAGGCCGCCTGTATATAACACAGTGATATTTTACTAGAGGCAGCCTGTATATAACACAGTGATATTTTACTAGAGGCAGCCTGTATATAACACAGTGATATTTTACTAGAGGCCGCCTGTATATAACACAGTGATATTTTACTAGAGGCAGCCTGTATATAACACAGTGATATTTTACTAGAGGCCGCCTGTATATAACACAGTGATATTTTACTAGAGGCAGCCTGTATATAACACAGTGATATTTTACTAGAGGCCGCCTGTATATAACACAGTGATATTTTACTAGAGGCCGTCTGTATATAACACAGTGATATTTTACTAGAGGCCGCCTGTATATAACACAGTGATATTTTACTAGAGGCAGCCTGTAAATAACACAGTGATATTTTACTAGAGGCCGCCTGTTTATAACACAGTGATATTTTACTAGAGGCCGTCTGTATATAACGCAGTGATATTTTACTAGAGGCCGTCTGTATATAACGCAGTGATATTTTACTAGAGGCAGCCTGTATATAACACAGTGATATTTTACTAGAGGCCGCCTGTATATAACACA